>NC_081561.1:119383983-119427720 GCF_022355385.1 Mustela nigripes
CTTTAAAAAAATGATCATAAAAGAAAAAAGAGATAGGAAACCAAGTCCACATCATTTAACAAAACATTCCAAGTATGAAATAAAACACAGCCCAATAACTGAAAACTAAGAAAGTAAATGATAACAATACATTGAGAGGCAATACAAATATTGAAGTTGTGTAAAACAGACATCAAAATAATTATGATTAGCAATTTTATTAAAAACTATGAGATAAACTATATAATTGGCAAACTGAAATCTATAAACAAAGAATCAAATGGAACTTACAGAACTGAAAAATACAATGTATAAGTTAAAAATTGAATAGATGGTTTCTACAAATGGAGACAACAAAAAAAGAGAAATAGTATATTGATTAATGAAAATTAAAAATCGGGATTGATACTCAGAGAGAAAAAAAGAAAAAAGAATAGAGAAAAAGGCATCTATGACATCAATAGAACGCATGTAATTGGAGTCCCAAAGATGGAGAAAGAAGCAAGTAAAGGCAATATTTGTAGAGATAACTGAATAATAATTTACCCACAGATACAAGAAACTCCATGAAACTATGAAGAATAAATACAAATAGAACCAGAACTAGGCAACTAAAGACAGAGAAAAATCTTAGAAGTGTCCAAAGAGAAAAGACACATTTCCAGAGAAGCCACTATAAGACTGACAGCTGAGTTTTTAACAGAATCAGTGGAAGCCAATGATGGAAAAAAAATGACTGCCAAGCTAGAATTCTACGATCTATGAAAATAATCTTGTAAAATGAAGATAAAACTGATTCCAGACAAACAAAACCTGAAATAATTCATAGTCAGCAAGTCTGAACTAAAAGAAATAAGTCATTTCTTCACGAAGAACAAAAATGATCTCAGATGGAACTATGATAATACAAAAAGGAATGGGAAGCCTGGAAAAGCCTGGAGAGGGGCAATCATGTGGCTAATTCTAAATGAATTTCAATTGTTTACAGCAGTAATACTGATGTAGAGTGAGGCTTTTAACAATGCAGAGGTAAAATATATAATAGTATCACAAAGGACAGGAATGTGGCAAATGAAAAATCAGAGCCTGATTAGACACTAATTGAAGGTAGGCTCTAAGAAGGCTTGGTGGAGGCTAGAGTATAGGATGCATGCTATAGGCTAGAGCAATCCTTAATCTCAAACATGGAGGAAATGGCGTAATAAAATTAATTAATAATTAAATATATGACCAAAAAAGGGAAGGAGAACAGAGGAGACAAAAATGTATATTAAAAATGATTTAAACCAAAATATGCTAGTAATTATATTAAATACAAATAGAATAAATAACCCATGTTAAAAGGCAATGATTGTAGGCTCCTGGGTGACTCAGTGGGTTAAGCCTCTGCCTTCAGCTCTAGTGATGGTCTCAGGGTCCTGGATCAAGTTCCACATAGGGCTCCCTGCTCAGCAGGGAGCCTGCTTTTTCCCTCTCTCTGCCTGCCTCTCTGCCTACTTGTGATCTCTCTCTCTCTCTCTGTCAAATAAATAAATAAAAATTTTTTTTAAAAGGCAATGATTATATGTCTACTGTATGTATATAACATTTTATATGAACAATGTGAGGGTTAGGGGAACTGACTCCCTGCACAGTCAAAAATCTGTGTATAATTTTTGATTCTCCAAAACTTAACTACTAATAGCCTACTGTTGACCAGACCCTTACTGATGACATAATCAGTTGACTAACACATATTTTATGTTTTAAAGTATATTGTATACTTACAATAAAGTAAGCTAGAGAAAAGAAAATGTTATTAAGAAAATCATAAGGAGGGACATCTGAGTGGCTCAGTCAGTTGAGCCTCTGCCTTCAGCTCAGGTCATGATCCCAGGGTCCTGATATAAAGTCCCATGTTGGGTTCTTTGTTCTTTGCTCAGCATGAAGCCTGCTTCTCTCTCTGCCCCTCCCCCCACTCATGTTCATGCTCTCTCTCTCTGACAAATAATAAATAAATAAAATCTTTTAAAAAATCATAAGGAAGGGAAGATATATTTTACAGCCTGTACTGATCCCCCACCAAAAAAACACCTTATATAGTGAACCTGCACAGTACAGTTCAAACCCATGTTGTTCAATGGTCAATTGTATTATACTTACGAGAGTTGTACTCCTTATACAATGACACAAAAAATTTCAAAGTATGTGGATTTAAAAAAGGTATACTATAAGTATCAATCAAGACAAAGTTAGTATAGCTATAATAACATCAGACAAAGTAAACTTTAGAGCAACAAGTATTATTAGAGATTAAGAAAGATACTTTGTAATAACAGAAATATCAATTTAACAAGAAGATATAACAATCCAAAATTTATATATGCCTAATAACAAAACATGAAAAGCAAAAACTAACATTAAAAGGGAAAAAAAAATAAACCCATGATTATCATGAGAGATTTTCATGCTTTTCAGTGATTTATAGAAAAAAGAGAAAAAAAAATCACTGAAGCTGCAGAAGATTTGAACATGATTAACCAAATAGACCTCTTTGACTTCTAAGGTATACAAGGTCTATTTATCAGAATATGCCATACACTAGGCTACAAAGTCCAACAAATTTCAAAGTATTGAAACACACAGAATATGCTATCAGACTAGATTACACCATGCTAGAGAGCAATAACACATGTTTAGAATTTAAGTAATGTTCTAAATAACAAGTTTTTAAAAAAACAATGAAAATTGGAAAACACTTTAACCTAAGTATAATAAAAATTACAAGAAATGAAAAAAAAACGTAAAAGTTATGTCTATATCAGGAATTCTTAATCAAGGACTAAAATTCAAGAGATACATGAAATTGGAAGAAAAAAAATGTATGACTTCATTCCTACTAATCTCAAATAGAAGAAGAACAGCTATTTCCATTATGAATAGGCAACAGACTATTTTAGTAATAGTAGGTTTGGGAAAATTTGCAAGATAATTATAAAATTTATAAGGAAATTCTAATACAGAAATAATGAACAAGAGGAAGAAAACTTAGGGCACTTGGGTGGCACAGTCGGTTAAGCGTCTGATTCTTGGTCAAGATCTCAGGGTCCTGGGGTTGAACCCCACATTGAGCTCCACACTTAGCATGGAGTCTGCTTGAGATTCTCTCTCCTTCTCCCTCTGTCTCTCCTGCTTGTGCTCTCTCTCTTTCTCTCAAATAAATAAATAAATATTTTTTTTAAAAAAGAAGAAGAAAATTTAGAGGAGACACACAACTAGTTATTAAGACATTATAAAACTACAATAATAAAATAGTGTGAATTTGGAACAAAGATACACAAATAGACTAGTGGAACAAATGTTTGAGAAGCAAACCTAACATATATGGTTATCTGATTTATGATAGAGGTGAACAACAGTGTGATAGTGAAAGGACAGCAGATCCATTGGGAAATCATACATGAGAGAAGAGAAGAGAAGGGAAGAGAGAAGAGACCAAGGAAAAGAAATTTGATCCCTACCTTACAATACAGAGAAAAATCAGTTCTAGATTATCAAAAATGACATTGATAGAAGGAAAGAAAGACAAAAGTCCTCTTACTTAACATAGACAATTTTTTAAAAACAGAACACAAAAAGTATTTACCACAAAGCAGAAGATTAATAAATCAGACTTCATTAAAATGTAGAACTTCTGTGACCCAAAAGACATTAGGAGCATGAAAGAGATGCCACAGATCAGGAAGAGATATTCCCAACATAGGTCCAATAAAGTATTTGCCAACAAAGGACTTTTATCTAGAATATAAAATCATTTCCTAAAAATCAATAAGCAAAAGACAGACAACACAATTTTTTAAAACTGGGCAAGAGATTGAATAGGAACGTTACAAGAAAGGATATCCAAATGGCCAGCCAGCATATGAAAAGGTGGTCAGCGTTATTAGTCATGAACAAAATGCAAAATAAAACTGTAAGATATCACAATACAGCTGTGGGATTGGCTAACGTTAAAAAATCTAAAAATTCTAACATTTGGTGAAAGTAAGCAGGACCCAGATCTTTAGTTTCGTGTGGGGAGTAGTGCAAACTGATACAACCACTTTGGAAAACTGTTCAATACATTCACTGATGCTGATCATACTTATAGCCCATGATCCAGCATTTCGAATAGAAATGCATAGGTATGTACACCAAAAAACATGCACAAGAATATTCACGCACTATTAATTACATTAACACAAAAATAAAAACAACCCAACAGGCAATGAATAATAAATAGGCTAAATAAATTATGATATATACATAAGGGAATACAATTATGGCAATGAATAAAGAACAGTGTATTGCTACATGTGATAACATAAATGTCAAATAAAATTCAGACCAAAAAAAAGAGTACTGTATGATTTTATATAAAATTCAAAAACTGAAACTAACCTACGGTACAAAAATCAGAATGCTTTTTACCTTTGGGCTAGATCTAACTCATCATTCAGTCATCTCCTAAGTAAGTTTTAAATCCAGCCTCTCTTCTCCATTCCCATTTCCATTGCTTTAATACAAGTTCTAATTATAGCTCATCAAGGTTATTATGATCCCTTTCAACCATCTTTTAACTCTTATTGTCCCACTGCATCGAAAATATAAATATAAATCTAACTACGTTTTCTTCCTCACTTAAATCCTTAACTGGTTCCCTAACACCTTCAAGATAAAACAGTATATGAGGTAGTTAATTTTATAGGCTCTGGCTATTTCTCTAGCTTCACATCTCATGCTGTGACCATGAAGTTTCAAAATCGCACCCTGTCGCATGTCCCTGTACCTTTGATTGTGATGTTCCTCCACCCACAAGACCCTCCCTCCTACCCCTTCTCTGCCTGGAAAACTTTTACACATCCTTCAAAATGTCTGCAGCTCAAGGATCCCCTCCTCCAGGAAGCCTTTCCTCCAGCCCTAAAACTAAGGAAGGTAGGTGATCCTTTCTGCAAATTCACATTTGCCTCTGCCATCTGGTCGTGCCTGTACCCCATCCAGTTATCTGTTTACTCAACTGTTCCCCAACTGCACTACAAGGAATTGAGAGCAGGCAGTGTACCCGTTTCTTAATTCTGGAATACTGAAAAGAAATAAAATAAATATATCAGAGGTTCACACAAAGCCAGCAACTAATAAATGAAAGAAGTATTCATCTCCACTTGTTCAATTTGCCCCAGTTAGTTACCTGCAGCTTCTTTCTTGAATCTAAAGAGGACATGCAATTTATTTTTTCCATAAATGTAAAGCCTATCTATAGACAGGAAAAATAGTAAGCAACTGAAATCATTTTTCAGAATTTTACAATTTTTGCTCATAAAAGTGGTTATTGAATAAAACAAACAAAAAATGGAAATTCGGGACGCCTGGGTGGCTCAGTGGGTTAAGCCGCTGCCTTCGCCTCAGGTCATGATCTCAGGGTCCTGGGATCAAGTCCCGCATCGGGCTCTCTGCTTAGCAGGGAGCCTGCTTCCCTCTCTCTCTCTACCTGCCTCTCCATCTACTTGTGATTTCTCTCTGTCAAATAAATAAATAAAACCTTAAAAAAAAAAATGGAAATTCAAACTCCCAAATAGATTTGGATTCCGTGACTATGGAAGGGAAAGCACGAGCTCTGGTTTCAGACGGCCTGAGTTCCAAATTCCAGGGCTGTCATTAGCTAGCTATTAGCTATTAGCTATGAAACTATTGCCACATTATTTAACCTCTCTGCGCCTTCACCTCTGCACCTGTAAAATGCGGTAAGTGTTTCTGTCTCATACAGTTGTCACAAGTATTAAATGGGATAATACATAAAATGCATCAAGCGAAGTGCCTAGGAAAATTAATTGTTTGATAATATCTACTGGTAGTAACAATAGCAACAGTAGTGTGGTAATTTAGAGAAATGTCTGTTTACAAAATGGAAGTATTCTAGAAATTTTTAGGACAGAAAGTTGTGGCTATGAGGAAGAAAAAAAATTATCCTGTTGACACATTACTCCCTGAGACATCTCCAACCAAACCACCATTGCTTTTAAGGTATAACTTGAGAGATATCTGTATAAAAATTGTTGAATTAGTGTTACAGGAATTATGAAAAACAAACTACAAGACGTCTCAAAACTACCTATCTTTAAAAAAAGATGAAGGTAAATTGACACTGTAAGTTTTTGACTTTTGTGTTTGTTTCAAACACTTGAGTCAATTAGCTGCTTTCTCAGTACCAAAGTCTTGGAATATCGAAGTCTTGGCAACTATAAAACCCTTATTGATTTAAAATCAAGATCAAGCTAACAATATCGCTTCAAGAGTTTGAGTCCTTTTAAGAATAAGAACCATCCTTTTTCTTTAGAAATTAATTCACAGGGAGTTTCATTAAAATGATCTGCAAATAAAACAACTTTCTAAACTCAGAATCATAAATGCCTTTTTCTTCCAGCACTCAATACTAATCTTTGTCCTTATATTGAATAAAATTTTCATAGACCATAGTCTTATAATCATTTCCACCAACTGAAGAACTAGACTTCATTTAGGATTAGGAATACATAATGGTAAAAAAATAATAATAATAATCTCGGTGATATAGTATTTTCTTAATGGTGAATGTCCTTCAATGTTTACTTTTGATAAGTCTTTTGAATCTCTGTCGTATTATCTGTTAGATGTATAAAGAACACAATGACTTATGGTTCTGAAGGAAGCAGAAAGTATAATTTCCAACAAAAATGCGTAGCAAAATAAACCTGAACTTAAATATGATCTGTTTATTATTTCCTTTTAGGACAATACAAAAATTGAGAGCAAAATATATATTTAACCTTAATCTTCGAAATCTGCATATCTATAAACTTAAAATCAAATATTCTGCCTTAAAATCCAAGTAACAGTTTTGCCACACTCTCATTATCTATATGATATGAAATTCTTCCACCGATTGTTTTCCACATTCTGACTGAGACAAAAATAAACTAATAGTAATCTTATTTTGTAGACTAGATTTTGTATAAAAATGTTTTATTATTTACTTGTTTTATTATTGTTTCAGTGCGATACCAGAAAAAATCCTTAAAAATTGAAATATTCAACTGGCTAGTTGTTTTGGCTGAAAATTTTCTGGCACTTGTTTCAAATGATTTTGTTCCCAAACTTATTGCTTTTTGGTCTGTCTTCTTTCGCCAGTAACAGATATATCTTGGAAGTAAATGATTACCTCACACATATGTAGTTCAAGCTACAGGGCTTGACGAGTATTATCTTTGAAAGTTGGCATTGTTTTTAATTTTAAAAATCCTATTTTAGCATGTGACAAAATTAAACAATATTCCTTCCAGATACTAAATGTATAGCGATGAAATGGAGAAAGCAAGAAACAATAGTAGACTTTATTTAATGACATCCAAATGGACGTTTAGACCCAAAAGATACTTTATAGTATCCACAGCAGACCTATCGTATTACATCCAAAGTCAGGCCAGAGTGATATGCTAAGCAAACCTAACATTCCAAAAGAAGTAAAGTTGATCGAGAAAATCTTATCTCTTTAAGGGACACCAAATACAGGCAATTCCTATAGACTTACACATGACCTTGCCACTTTTGCTTGGCAGTGGGTTCTCAAACCATGAGGGGCATCCAGGCAATGTCACTGAAAGATCTCAATATTAATTTTTTTTTTCTAAAGAACGGCAATAGAAAAACAATTGTCTCTAAGTTAAGCAAAGCTCTGATCACCATAAATATCTAGATATGAAACTGTATAGCAAGAAAGAGCACAAAAGCAAGTGAAAAATTCAATTTAAAAGATATATTTTTAGTGGTGCCTGGGTGGCTCAGTGGGTTAAAGCCTCTGCCTTCGGTTCAGGTCCTGATCCCAGGGTGCTGGGATCAAGCCCCGCATCGGGCTCTCTGCTCAGCGGGAAGCCTGCTTCCTCCTCTCTCTCTGCCTGCCTCTCTGCCTACTTATGATCTCTATCTGTCAAATAAATAAATAAATAAATAAAATAAAAAGATATATTTGACTTTGTATAACAGCTCATTGGGCTGTTCATAAAAGCCAAGTAACAAGGCGGCCAGATTTCAAGCTATTTAAAAATATACTTAAATCTCCTGTATTTGGGAAATTGCTAGCTAAAAAAATTATAGCACAGGAAAATATAAAGAAAATAATATGTAATTCCATTCAGTATATTTATTTTAATCATTGACTTTAAAAAAATAAGAGCCGAACACATGTACTTTAAAAATTCCAACTATTCAGAAGGGAAACAAAATAAGAAGTAAACGTTTCTCTCCTCCCTCACCCCCAGCTACCCCGGACTTTGCCTAAAATTGTTTAAAACATTCTAATATATCCATCCAGAAATGCACGTTTATATTGTGCTCACACTTACGAATACTCACCTACCATTGTACAAGCGTATGTATAACATTCTTGCATTTCATAACACAAATGCAACAACTATTCCACTCTGCGCATTAGAGTATACGGGTGTAGAAAAACATGAACATTTTCTTTATGATTACTTCACTACATTCTGTAGGAAGCATGATTCTGAAATAAATTCTTCAATTGTGGTTTGTTTCAGGGTGTCTCAAGTCCCTGTCACTAATCCTTAATGACTCATAACATGCAGCACGTCCAAATCTCCACTAAAAGTGATAGGGAGAATTATCCACATAATTCTACATAGGTTCAAAGGAGAATGGAACAATAACAAAAACTTCAAATACTTTTTTTTTTTTTTAAATAAAAACCTTGGGGCGCCTAGGTGGCTCAGTCTCAGTCATTAAGCGACTTCCTAGGCTCCGTCATCATCCAGGGTCCTGAGATCAAGCCCGGCATCAGACTCCCTGTTCCCAGGGGAGCCTGCTTCTCCCTCTCCCACTCCCTCTGCTTTCTCTGTCAAATAAATAAATAAAATTTTTTTAATCAATAAATAAATAAATAAATAAAAATAAAAACCTTTTAAAAGAGAAACAAGTCATAAGGAAGACCTATGCTAATTGTATGATTCTAAATTTCTTATTAACCACTACTTAAAGCAATATGAAAAACCTAACTTTACCACTGCTTAGATTGAACATAGAAAGATACAAAAATTAAGAAATGCAAATATTTTAAAAATTGATATTCTAAAATTCACGTTTATCTTATATCATATGTAAAAATAAATAAAAATCTCTTGCCAAAATTCCCATTTAGATTTTTAAGAAGCAACTCAAATTTTTAAAAGCCTCAATACTTCAGTTTGTTATGAAATCTCATCAGGTTGAAACTTTAACAGTTGCCTACTACATTTAGATATACTCTTAATATTTTTAATTAAAATAATTAATGATCCTGTTCCCTTGTTCCTTACTTTTAAGTTCTTAAAAAAAAAAATCCCAATTCTGTTCATTTATATGAATAAGAAACAATTCCTTCATTTTAAAACATAATCTGACCCAAAATTGAATTTTTATCAAAGGATAAGGATACAAATCATATAATTCTCATTTAATTCTTTGACAACACAATTTATCTCATGTAAGAAAAATATTCATCAAGTAAATCTGCAATTCTTTTTTATTATTTCAGAATTATTGATCAAGGTGTCTTCTAACCCTAGCAAATCCTGCCAATATTAGTAACATGACTCATGATAGAGTGAAAATCAAACTTCTCAATCAGCACTCAGATTAAGAAACACCTGGGGTGGAAGCTGTAATTCAAGTTGATCATCTAATAGATAAGGCAACTCTGTCAAGGGAAGATACAACTCTTCCAATGAAAGAGAACCTTGAGGTTTATGATCAACAGATAATAAAAATAAAAATACTGCATTGCAAGTATGTTTGGGAAGCAGATTGCGTCCATTTGGTCTGCAGAGTTCAGAAAGAGATTTTGAAATCTCCTTCATAATTAGTAATGGCTTGCCTTCTGTCAAAATGCCCTTACTGTTGGAATACAAGTGCACTTGAAAATCAGAACACTTGCTTTTAGAAGTGCTCACTTTTTCTCCCCGGCCTCGTCTCTTTGGTAGCCAGATCCAGCACGTCCTCCCGTCCCTCCAACTGCCGCCACCAAGGGCCAAAATGAAAAGGAAACTACAATGGGCCAAATTATTTCACCAACTTGACTCCTCTAGACACATTCGTCGTGATGCGTCCTGACAACTTCTTAAGATTAATATTGTCATTTGTAGTAGTCATTTGTCGTCATTTGTAGACAATTGTACAGTTGCCAATTATAATATTGTCATTGTAGTATTGTCATTGTAGTCATTTGTAGATTAATACTGTCATTTGTCATTTGTAATATTGTCATTTGTAGTCATAGGACAGACAGAATCACCGGGTGTTTAAAAAGTCCCACACTAACTCTGCTCAGTTATGTGACAAAATGTTTCCAGTTTTCATCCGGTCTCGTACAGATTCCTTGCTGCACCTTGGGTGATCGCATTCCACAGCAAGTTAGAGACTATTTGCTCAGTATTCACAATGAACCATGTGCTGTGGGTAATTTGTCATCATCGTTTCAAAACATCAATCTCCTTGGCTTCTTTCAAGAAGAATTGTGAATTGAGAGAAAAATCTCTAATGCCATAAACCAACATTGTTGATAATCTGTAGTCTTTGCTAATCAAAACAATAATAATAAAACCCGGTGACCAAAAATGAACAACTTTCTCACTTGCACAGTGACTTCCCCCTCACCTGCGTTTCCTCTTTGGGGACATAAAAATCTTCTTTTGGGTTTAGAGTTGTCAAAAATTAGCCTTAGCTCCATTCCTTTGCCTTTTCTCCTTTTTTGTCTTGAGTAAAAAATTCCTCTGGAAAACGACATTTTCTGCCTGAATTGATAGCCCAACCTTTTAATTCTAGCATTTCAATACATGGACTAAAGGAGATTATATATGTGTCTTGTGTTTCATGGACTTAGGGTTGTGATAATTTAGGTCTAGATTGCTGATAATATCAGGGCATTATACAATATATAGTCTGACAGTGGCCATAAAATGGACATTTGTTACTGCACTGTGCTTCGTGCTGCTTAATGGTGTCCACAAATATTTGCAAAACATAAAAAACACTGATATTTTAATGATGCGGTAGGATTACATCAAATAAAAAGCACTTTAGCTATAGCTGTGTGACAACAAAATTTACTGCACAACAATGGCAACAGAATTTAAATGAAAAGATCTCTGAAAAAAAAAAATAGCCTCCCTTTTGGAGGTTTATACGTGTGTGTGTTTTTATTGGTGTGCTAAATTGATTCTATACAGTAAATGGCATCATTGCCTTTACATAGCATTTTGATAATTTCCAGATGGTCTGTGTTTTCATTTTACATTGTGAATTATGAACATAGAATCATTTTCCAAAGTTTTAAAATGTGACATGGTTGCAAATCTCAAACCTAGGTAAATCCCATGATTGTGAAAACGGTTTTTCCTTATAAGTGTAACATCTATAGGCATATTTTCTATGAACTGTACAAAATCCCTGTGTCCCTAAAACAAATAGAACTGTTGGCAATGACCGTACCGATGATAGTCCTTGGTAGGCAGATTATTTGCTATCCCACCCATTCACTCATCAAAGCTAAAACTTAAAAAAAAAAAAAAAAAAAAAAAATTTCATTCTTTATCCTCTTGCCCTTCCCCACAACAAGACTCTTGGCTTGAAAGGAATTTTTCCATTGCCTCTGATTTCCCAGCAGTCCACCTCCGTAGCCTATCATTTGATATTAAATCACAGTGTTGCTTCTGCCCACCCTGCTCGTGGCGATCCCGTTTCAGACCAGTGCACAGTCCATTCTCCACACACGTCCTCCCCCAAGACCTCACTTTGCAGGCAGCTTTGCCACAGGGTAGGCAGCCTGGCTGAGTTCCAGGAGCACGTTGTGGGTGATCCTGCTTTGTGTTTCATGTTAAGTAGGGCTGGTGGATGATGCTGGAGGAAGGAAGAAGCCAGATGTGACATCTAGTGAAGGTTAGGCACTACTGTCATACCAGAGAATTTCCATTTGGTGTGGAGCTGGATGCCATGTTGGTTTCTGGTAGTCTTCTGTTTCGCGAAGCACTTGGCTGCTAGTGTTGTTGATGTGATTATCTTTGTTGAGGAAAATGAATTAATGCAGGAAGTAAAATTCATACTGTGTCTCAAATATGCTAAATAATAGCATTCATTTCATATTTGCACTTTAAGTCAAAAAAATAATAGGCGTCGAACACATTGAAAACTTTTATTCAACTCGTATTTATTGAATCCCTGCTTAACGTTGGGACCTGTACTAGGCAGGAGGGATAGAGTAGAGAGCAAGGAACCTACAGAGTTTACCACTCATCATTGGATTATGTCTGTATTTATTTCTTCAATGAATTGGCGCTGAAGAACTGAATCCGGAACAGTATTCCATTTTGCTCTTAATGAAAATGTTGGGGCACCTGGAGGCTCAGTTGGTTAAGCAACTGCCACTCCGGTCATGATCCCAGGGTGATCACTGGACTCCCTGCTCTGCTGGGGGCCTGCTTCTGCCCTTCCCCCTGCTTGTACTCTCTCTCCCTCTACAAGTCAAATAAATAAATAAATACCATCTTTTAAAATAATTTTTTAAAAGATTTTTTAAAAATTCATTTGAGAGAGATAGAGAGACAGAGACAGAGAGAGCACAAGCTGGGAGAGAGGCAGGGGGAGAGGGAGACTCCCCGCTGAGCAGAGACACACACATCCCACTTCCCAGCCCCCCGCCGACATGGGGTTCAATTCCAGGACCTGGAGATCATGACCTGAGCTGAAGGCCGATGCTTAACCATCTGAGCCACCCAGGCGCCCCAAATAAAATATTTTAAAAAAGAAAAAAGAAAATGTTCAAGATTTGGGTATATATACCAGTGTTATATGATAACCTTGAGTTCACTGAAGATATATCTAATTAAACCTTTTCTTTTCTGTTTGGGGGTAGTTGTCATCTACCTAAATACTGTCTTGCAAAATATTCAAACAAAAAGAATCACATGGTATCAAACATGTTAGTTTTCGTTTCACTGCCTTGCCTGTCACCTGCCCAACACACACACCCATCTGTATACACACGCACATGCTCACACACACAGTCTCCTCCCAGAAGTAACTTCTGTCCATGGTTTGATACGCATGCCGTGCATTTATATACATGTGTGTTCATATCGCAATTATACTTCGTGTCTCTTTTTGTATAAATGTGATTATACAATATTATTGTTCCATGCATTTTTTTAACTTAAAAATATGTCTTAGAGATCTTGCCAAGCCAATATGAGTAAGTCTACCTCTTTCTTTTCAACCACTGAATAGTATTCTTTACTAAGGACGGACTATATTGGATCTAACCCAGTTCCCTATTGATGCTTCACGGCACCATTTCTCAGCTTGAAGGAATAGCACTTTATTGCCAATTTTGTTTTCTATTTAAAGGAGTTTCCGCAGAAAAGCTACACCATACATATGATCTCCATTTTCAATATGCGATTCCTTTTCATTTGTAGTGTTTGAAATGTATCAAAGCTCCAGAAGAGAATTCTGGGTCTAATTCTCTCAGGAGTCTTCTCTGAAGTACTTCATTGCTTGGAGGCATAAGTTTTAAGTTACATATTTGGTGGCCAGGGTAACCTCCCAATTACTTCACACTTACTATATGTTTTTAGAGTATTAATTAGTTTATGGTATTATAAGCCCAGCACGGAAATTTAAAAACCAAAACTTGGAACAAAAATAAGTAAACAAATAAACAAAGTGATTTTTCCTGTATTTAGATGATTTGGAATAGGACATATCTCAGAAAACTGAGGATAAGAGTACCAGGCATTGTTCGTTTGATTGAATTTTGAAAATCTGGTCCCAATAAGAACAGATGATGAAATGATCTGATGAATCCTGATGAAAATCAGGATTAAATTTGTGTGCTTTCATTATGACACTCACATAGACCAAAACATATAATTTGTCCCTTCAAATTCCTTTTTGGTAAAGATATAAATAAATGTTAATAAAAAAGATACGACAGTGGGTAGTGAGGACGGAGTGGTTTCAAATAATTCCAAACAACAATTTCATCCACGCTGTCTGTTACTGGTTGACCTTTATCCCCCAACACAAATGATAAGCTGCTCAAAAATCACTATTCTTTGGCACTCTCTCTTAGGTTGTGAGCGTTCTGATATCCCATTAGGACACAATATGTCAGCACACCCATCAGCATCACTGATGTTTCAGAGAATCGAGTAAAACTAGTTTTGTGAGAATTTTATGAGAATTTTTTTTAAAGCTTTTATTCATTTATTTGACAGAGATCACAAGTAGGCAGAAAAGCAGGCGGGGGGGGGGAAGCAGGCTCCCCACCGAGCAGAGAGCCGATGTGGGGCTCAATCCCAGGACCCTGGGATCATGACCTGAGCCAAAGGCAGAGGCTTAACCCACTGAGCCACCCAGGCACCCCTGTGAGAATTTCTAAATTGGATGTCATCATTTTTATTACCTTGTGCTTATCTTTAAAAGATCACCTGACTGAAATTACATCTCCCTCATGTCTCTACACATTTTACCCGAGTTCTGCATTAAGCAACAGGTTTAATTTTCATGGTATAGTGGATTAGCTGCATAAAGATTTTAGACTCAGAAATAAGCCTCTGACCATCTATGAAGCATATTGGAGACTGAGGCTTTGGGGCACGATTATCGCTGTTTCGGGAGTATTGTCTTTTCCTTGACCCCCCGTTCAGGCTAGCCAATAGACTGGCATTGTCCTTTCTACTCCCACAGACCTAATCCAAATGTTATCCCAGCACACCAAAGCTGAGCAGAAATTGAAGGGGAGATCATTGTCCGACAATGGTAAATATTCAACTCCATCCCCTTTGTCCCTGGGTTTAGGAGGCGAAAAAGAGAGTCAACCTGGGAAGTGGCATTTTGTATTTAATAATGCAATCTCTATCAGCACGATGAGAAAAGCAATCATTCAGCCTCAGTGCCCTGCTTCAGGAATGTTTGCCAGCTTCTACAGGCTACCTGCAGGCTCCTTGCCTGTCTCAGGCTTTCCTAAGCAGCTCGCAGAGCTAACACGGCCTCTAAGGCCCCATCTTGTGATGTCTGGTGGTCTCTTCATTTCAAACACATCAAAATGGCCATACTTTGTGAAATCAGCTTACATGATAAAGTCTATTTAACGTATTTTCATTCCCTGTGCAAATATGGGTTTTCTTCAGCTTCTTTAATTTCCCCTAATTTTCATTACAAAAAGAGAAATTAAATTTCTAGTATTTCTTCATCCCTTTTACTCTTATTGTTGACAGAATGTTAGAAATTAATTATATAGACTGATTCTTACCCAAAAATGGTATGTAACAATCTTATCAAAATTCAATGACCAACCACAACGACATGCTAGAATAGTTAAAATTTAAAAAGACAGATTATACCAAGTGTTGATAAAGATACAGAGCAGTTAGAACTCCCATCCACTGCTAGTGAGAATGTAAACTGATAAAACCACTTGGGAAAATAGTTTGGCAATTTTCTAAAAAGTTAAGTGTTTACCTTTCATTGGACTCAACAATCTTACTCCTAGCTATTTACCCAAGAGAAACAAGAATGTATGTCCATATATGCAAATGTTTAGATGAGTTTTACTCATAACACCAAAAAATTAAAATTAAAATCAACCCACATGCTCAACAATAAGTAGGTCAATTAATTTAAAAAATTGTGGTATATCCATACAATGGAATCCTACTCAGTAATTTAAAAAACCCAAACTACCAATATACACATGTATAAATCTCAAATATATGACGCTGAACAAAACGAGGCAGACAAAAAATTTTTAGGCCATGTGATTCCATTTATATGAAATTCTAGTAAAACTAGAAAACTGATTTACTGAAAGCAGAGCAGTGGTTCATGGGTGCAGGATGGGAGATAAACGGACTGCTAACAGGCACAAGGAAATTCTGAGGAGCCACGGAAATGTTTTATAGCTCAATTGTGGTGGTGGTTAGATAGATGTCTGCAATCGCCAAGATCCACTGAGTTGTACATGGGTGCATTTTATTAGATATAATTATATTTCAGTGAAGCTTATTCTTAAGAAAATAAATGGTCAATATTTAAAAAGGGAATTTCTCAGGCTGGTGAGAGGACGCTGAAATGAGAAGATGAACACAACTCACACTGTTGGTCGGTGTGTGCATTGGCAAAATTTGGGGGAACCAATTAGGTCCAAAGAAATGTTTGTACCTTTAAGCCAAAAAACATTATGTAGGGCGCCTGGGTGGCTCAGTTGGTTGGGCGGCTGCGTTCGGCTCAGGTCTTGATCCCAGACTTCCAGGATCTAGTCCCGCATCAGGCTCCCAGCTCTTTGGGGAGTCTGCTTCTCCCTCTGACCTTCTCCTCTCTCATGCTCTTTATTACTCATTCTCTCTCAAATAAATAAATAAAATCTTAAAAAAAAAAACATTATGTAATCATTTTAAAAAATCCATATATAGGAAATTGTTAACTTTGCCTAGAAAAGTCCATGTTATTTACAGTAGCAGAAGCAGAAATTTTAAAAAGGAATCATCTAAATTCTTAACAATGGGAAATGATTATAGAAATTTTAGCACATTAATCCAATAAGATCTTCAACCATTAAAAATAACTGAAGATCATGAAAGAACATGAAAAGCGTGTATCATGTAATGTTCAAGAATACAAAATTGTGTCTGTATGCATTACATATCTAAAATATTTTGTTTCATGGGTAGACAACCAATGAAGGGAACTGTGGGGAAATAAACAGTTATATTTGTAGAAGTAATGGTATCAGGGGAGGCTGTTTACTTATTTCTGTTTATGTTCCCCTGTTCATAGACAATGTAACGAGTAAATGCTAAAGGACCAGTAGTGCCTTCTAGGTGTCTTAAAAGCATCATAAGCTATTTTGTGGACCCCATGCTGCACATACAGCTGGGAAAGGGACAAATCAGTGTGTCCAGTGGCGGTTTAGGATACAGTTTGTGTACATGCATCCGTGAATGAGAATGTAAGCCAGCCTTCATGATCTGATGTCAATACTAGCTTATTTGTCACAAGCTTTTTCTTTCCTTCTCCCCTCTATCATTTATGATTTAATGGTAATTATATTAGTTTTCTTTTGCTGCATTACAAATTATCACAAATGTACCAATTTAAAATAAAACACACTTATGACCATCTGTCACGGTTCAACATAACTCCCACGTTTCTCATTAAGTCTTTTTGATTAACTAAGTTTGATGTTGACCACAAGTAACCCTCCTAGCTCCCATATGTTTTCGAAGCCATCTTTCAATTAAATATTTATAGGACACACTAAGTATCTGTGTTCTTTTCTGGAGCTTGGGTTCCTCTTCCAAGCTCATGTGACTGTTGTCAGAATTCATTTCCTTGAAATTGTAAGATTGAGCTCCCTACTTCCTCGCTGACTTCATTTGAGGTCTCTTGTGGCTCCTAGACACTGCTTCAGTTCCATGCCACATGGCACTCTCACAACACAGTGGCTTACCTACGTCTTCAAGGCCAGCAAGAGAGTATTTCTTGGGTGCCTGGGTGGCTCAGTCAGTTAAGTGTCTGTCTTTGGCTCAGGACATGATCCCAGGGTCCTGGGATTGAGTCCCAAGTGGGACTCCCTGCTCAGTGAGAGTCTGCTTCTCCTTCTCCCTCTGTTCCTCCTCCCCCCTCATGCTTTCTCTGTCTCTCTCAAATAAATAAATAAAATCTTAAAAAGAAAAAGATAGAGATTATCTCTCTTTAGGAAGGGCCCAATATGTTTTTAAAATAAATTGGGCCCTCTCCCTTTGGATTAATTCAATCAATTGATTTGGGCCTTTAATTGCATCTGCAGAATCCCTTCACCCTTGTGAAAATGTGACATCATCATCAGAGTGATATCCCTTCATATCAGGTCCTGCCCATGTTCACGTATACAGGTGCCCCAGTGTTAGGATCTTGAGAATTCTGCCTACTATCGTCTTTGATAAAGAGATGATTTCTACAGAGATTAAACCTAACTCTATAGGTGTCTACTATATTTCCTGTAAATACTGTCCAAACAACAACACCACACACACACACACACAAAAGAAAGAAAATCAACAAATAACAAGAAATATTTCCTTGTAAGCAGAGAGGCCACTCACCTCCATATATAAACATAACTAGCCTCCAGGGAACTTAGAATTCCCTTCATACAAGAGATATGTTCTTAGGTTAAGAAGAGGATGCTGAACACTAGCAGGAAATTCAGCAACCCCCAGTCCATGTCTGTGACAGACATTGCTGGTAGCCTCAGCATCTTCTCACACTGTCCAGCGGGTCTTAGATTCCTTCTCAGTGCAGATCTTCAGAAATCCACAATTATCAGTAGGAGATGACACCCCAGATTAAACCCATTTACTATCCCTGGGATAAAGTAATGTTTTCAGAAAGTGCCTAGTAAAATCAAACACATTTGAGTACCATATGTGGGCAAGGTACTTTAAAGAGCTTATGCTACAGTTGGGGAAAAAATAAGATTATTTCATAATCCATGTGGCTTTTGTCTTTATTCATATTAACGTTTATTGAGTCTCTTGAAGAAAAATACCCATTTCCTACCACTTAGATCACAAACTTAATTTGACAGAAAAAAAAATAGACAGGAAAAGTGACATTATTTTTTAGCTACTAAGTGTTATCAGCAGATATAAGTTTCTTTTAGTGAAAACCACATTTACCGTCCACAAGAAAGGTTGAGACAAGGACTTGGTCATGAGAAAGTGCTTTAATAGAATTATTCTTGCTATAAGTAATGCCAACTCAAACTGGCTTTAAATAATAACATACCTCACAAGGATGTTATATCAGCTATTTTGTCTGTTATGTTCTCAAAGACTCAGGTTCTTTCCATCTGATATTCTGTCCTCAGTAACAGCCGCTCCTTAAATTGGTTTCCCTTTGTGGTCAAAGATGGCTGTAACAATGACAGAGCTATGCTTTCAGATTCACACGAGACAGTAAAGCTGTTCTCCATATGTAGAAAGGACTTTGCTTCCGTCCTATTGGGCTTCTAGGGTCATGTGCTCATTTCTGGACCAATAACAGCCATCAGGACATGCCATGTGCTGAAATGGCTTAGTAATCCATTCTCACTGGAACTTTCTGATGGAGCCATCTTCCCCAAGAGAACATGACTTGGTTGGGGAGAGGAAATTAGAAAAAAATAAGTTTTTGCTTGGGTGGGAGAAAAGGAAAACAGAAGTCAGGTTGGCAACTAAAGCTGTCTGCTGTGGATATCGCTCCTGATTGTGCCCAAACCTAAGCTCCTTCCCCAAGCTTCTAGGACCTCCTCTTTTCCAGGGCCTGGCTGGATGTTGATCCACCAAGCCCAAACATGGCGGATCACGCATCGTGGAATAGCAGCACCAGGCAGATTTGATACAGGGTCTAGACCCTCTGCCTGTTTTGCCTAACTTTTCAGCCCTGGCTCCTCCTGCAGCCTTAGAAACCATCTGCAACTAAGCCCCTTCCTCCGGACACATCTTAGTTTCCTACTGTTGCCATGGCAAATTACCACAAACTTGGTGGTTTAAAACAACAGAAATTTATTAACTGATAATTCTGGAGCTCCTAAGTCTAAAATGTCTCGACGGGACTGAGCTTCTTCTAGAAGCTGCTGGGGGGAATCCATGCCTTTGCCTTTACGACAGGCGCCCTCTATTCCTGGGCTTGTGTCCCCCACCTCCATCTTCAAAGTGCACCCCTGCAATTTCTGGTTCAGACTTTACATGGCCTGGTCTTTTGTCCTCCTGCCTGCCTCTTTGGAGGACCCTCATGACTCTATTGGACCTGCCCAGCTAATTCAGGATAATCTTTTCATTTCAAGATCCTTAATTTAATAACTTCAGGCGGAAAAAAAAAAAAACAAAAAAAACCCTTTTGTCATGTAAGGTAACATATTCACAGGTTCCAGGGACTACAATATAGACATGTTTGGGGGACCATTATTAAGCCTGTGTTACTCAATTCCACTCACACCAAGGTGTTGCGAACTGGATTGCAAATGAGTCTCCTTGGGATGGGTGTGGCTCCACGCTGACGGTAAGCCACACCCCTCCATTGCGTCTATGGACAAGCCTGGGATTCCAAACGTTCGTGATGCGGACCAGGTTCAGGACAGGTACCAGGTACAGGATAGGTACCAGAGGTACCCTCACCACCACCACCAGAGTGGAGACTGAGAAGCCAGAGGACGGGATCAGGGCTAGGATGGAAAACAAGAGGTATAACTAGCTCAGTTTACCACCAGCACTGCTGGGGACTTTGCTCTCTGGAAGGACCACTACCAGGGGAAAATGATTCATCAGATACATACTTTACACTCCATGGTTCACGGTGCTTTTTCCACAACTCAGAAGACCACATATCACAGATGTTGTTGTTTTTTTAATAATAGTATGAAACTCACTTTTTAAAACTTAAATACATTTAAAGAAAACTATGCATTTTCAAAGAAAATAGTTGTTTAAAAAAAACTCTATGTGGCATCATAAAAATGAAAAGTCGGTACTATAAACAGAAAGTGTCCATAAAAACAAACACAACCAAAAATGTTTAATGTCAGTAAATTCTAGCTAGATTCTATAATCCGTCAAGGATCTGAGCTGAAGGCCCAATCTCTGTTTTATTAAAAAGGATCATCAGCAAGGTTAGAGTCACTGTAAAGGTATGTTAGCACCAGGTTGAAACTTTCCTTTTACTATTACTTAACTGGAACAGATTGAAAAGGGAAAATTTTTCTCCTAATATGATTCAGGTTTAGGGGCGCCTGAGTGGCTTAGTGGGTTAAGCCTCTGCCTTCGCTCAGGTCATGATCTCAGGGTCCTGGGATCAAGCCCTGCATGGGGCTCTCTGCTCGGCAGGGAGCCTGCTTCCTCCTCTCTCTCTCTCTCTCTCTCTCTCTCTGCCTGCCTCTCTACCTTCTTGTGATCTCTCTCTGTCAAATAAATAAATAAATTCTTTAAAATATATATGATTCAGGTTTATTTAATGCCATTTGGGGGCACAAACATTATTTCTGGTGCCACCAGCAGTAAGACACCCACACTTCAGGGGGCACCTGGGTGGCTCAGATGGTTAGGCATCTGCCTTTGGCTCAGGTCATGTTCTCCAGGTCCTGGGATCCAGCCCCACATCAGGCTTCTGGCTGGCTCAGTGGAGAGCCTGCTTCTTCCTCTCCCTCTGCCTGGCCCCTGCTTGTGTGCTCTCTCTGTCTCTCTCTCCCAAATGAACAAATAAAATCTTAAAAAAAAAAAAAAAAAAAGTCGCCCACACTTTGGGAGAGGCTGGTTGCAGATAACAGCGGCCAAACCAATCTCTCTAGAGGAGCACAGTGAGGGAAGGGGGTCCTGCTATGCTTGGATCTTACAGACCATATCACGTTCATTCCACATAAATAATAGAACCGGACTAATAAAGGAACTCCCCTTGGGTAAGTAGCCTAAAAGGCACTTAACCCCGGGGGGTGGGGGGGGTCAGACTCCAAAGCCTTGGCTTATTTCCTGTCTGGATCACTGGAGGGGACCCAAATAAGGAAACGACTGCTTTAGGCTTCCGGCTAGAGTAGATGCATTCAGCTAGTTCCCTTTCTATGCGCATGCGCTTGTGCACACGGCCACACGCGCACAGAGCCTCTAGAACCCAAGGAACGTGAAAGCCCTATTTCATGCTTTTCTTATAACAGGGAGTGTCAACCTTAGCTGCCCATTGGAAACGCCTGCGAAGTTTTAAGAACTCCTGAGGTGTGGCCTGGTGCTTCCAATGATTCTACTGTGTGTATTATTACCTCAGTTGCATATGAGGCATTATTTGCTCTTACAGAGCCATGAGCATGAGAAGCAGAAGGTCAGATCAGACTCCTCTGCAAATGACAGCAACCTGTACTGAAAGCCTATGCGGCCCAGCACAATTAGGAGACAATATTCAAGAACACATATATTAGTAGAAGACGCACATTGCATAATCTGTAACAAGTAGGTATGTAGTACATAATACACCTGAAGAGACGGATACCATAGGACCCAGCCACTAGACGGCCTCTCACCAACTGACTATGACCCCAGGAGTAGACTTGGGGAAGCAGGAAGGGAGAACAGATAGAAAAGTAAAGGGGAAAGGCCAAGCCCCCGCAAGTCAACACTCCACCTGATGGAATTGCCATCTCCTTCTAGAAAATGTCCCTGTCCTCACTGAGGTCTGGCTCTTTAATTCAGTGGCAGTTTCTCAGACTTCTGTCTCCCCCTCCCCCCCCCCGCCCCCGCAGACTCTCTGGGTCAGCTTCACCAGCGAAGGTCCCAGAACATGTTATTGTTCCTAACGACTTGAACAAGCCAACCTACTGATTTTATGACATGGTATTAAACTTCTTCTAGGTTCACCAGAAAAATCCAATCTTTTATCATTGAGAAAGAGATAGTCACAATAATAAATATCAAAATGTTTCCTTATTGGGAGGAAATGGGGGTTTTTTCCTGAACAAAATTCTGTTTTCAACTCCTGACCGAGAGAAAAACCTTCAAACCAGAAAAGAAGAAGCGCTTCAGCTGCTCCTCTCTTCCCCTCTTCCCTTCTCTTCATTCAAACATCTGTGAAGCCAGTAATGGACCAAGTACATGATGTCTGTACCATGTAATTGACTGGGCAGTTCTATTTAGGCTACTTTGGGTTTTCATTTTAAGCATATCACATTTTATTTATTTTTATAATTATACTACAGTGCTGCTAAATGTACTGGGTCTAGATGGAGCCTGCAGCATGCCAGGATCTGGGGCGGGGTACTAAGTTCAAGTACCTGGCGAGTGGCTTACAGGGTGAGTGTTACGTTTCTAACGCAACCCACTCTCTGAAATTGTGGTGGGACGAGTGAGTCATCTCCTATTTTGTAAAACCAGGCTTTAAGTGAAAGTCACCCTCAATGCTTTGCTGCCCCTTGAGGGAAATACATAAATAAATATAAATAAACAAATAAGTAGGGACTAGACTGCCTTGTAGCTAAAATGCATGTGACCCATGTGTGTGTTTTTCTTCTGTTCCAGCTGGTTGCATGTATATTTGGAGTGTGTGAATAATGAATCAGGAAGCGATAGTTCTTGTTTCAAAGGGAGAAAAACATCACTCCTCATCGGCACAAGTTTCTAGCAGGCTGATAATCTGTGAATGTTGAATGTTGTTGCCACTTAGTGACCCCACCACGGCAGGCAGAGTATATCCTTCTCCCCCGCCCATACTCACACCTGCACATAGTAAGCTCCTAAGCCATCAGGAGCAAACACAGTCTCTGTTTAAAAGATGATAACTCAGTTATTCCAAGATAGGAAGCTCTCCCCTATCCTCAAGACCTGCGTAAAAGTGCCAGGGGTATCTAAAACAAGTGGCCCGGTATTTCTTTCCAAATACTAACGGTATGACCGCTGCAGCTAGATAAATATCACATGACATGAAGGATAAGAAACATTCTACCACAGTATTCGATAGATCTGAGTTTACAGAGATGAAGGCGGACAACATTGAGTAACTCAGGCAAGAAAAGAACTTAAGATGTGGCCTCTTCTTGACAGTGTGAAAAGCAGTGGGAAATTTGGGGGGAGGGGAGAAAAAGCAGATGTCAAAAGCTTTGTAAAAATAACTTGGGAGAAAATAATATAGCTATAATCCACATCTGAAAGTGGATTTTGACTCAGACAATGAGAAGTGGATTTTGGAACTGGGCCACTGAGACCAGTCTTTAAAAGGACGTGAAATTGGCCGTAGCAGGTAAGATCTCAGGGCATTGGTAGCTAAAAGGACCTCTCTTATTTGCTGCTAAGTAAAATTCCTCCATCACAGCCTTATTTCTGTGACTTATAACTTGTCTCAAATTAACAGGCCTACATCTCTGAGGAAAGCATTAATTACATTTCGGTGAAAATTATATTGTAATTTCCCCAGGATGATTTTCAATTGGAATACAGAAAGAAAGAAAGAATGATTAAAGAAAGAAAGGAAGAAAGAAAGAATGAATATAGAAAGAAGAGGAGACTTTGACAGCTATTAGTTAAGCAGAAACATGTCTATTTTAACGTGGGAATCCCCAAAATAATCATCATAGTGTAACCATGGAAACCCATTTTTACCAGAATTTCCATTCTTACTGATATACATCCACAATTTCTGTTACCACCAGGAATGTATAATACTTAATGGAATGCAAATGCATAATGAAATGGGAAAAAAAAAAAGTAAGAATACATTTTCTGGAGAGCTAAGCTTGTCAGAGTATGATACCACAGTTAAGAGGGGAACATCCAAAGTTGGGAGTCAGAGCCTTGGCTCCAGTTCCCGTTTTGCCTCAAAATGACCATAGGTAAGGTTTTTAATGTCTCTGGGGAAGAACCACCCTCCCTTCTGCTTAAAAAAAATAAATAAATACATAAGACCCATATGTCATATCTACTCTACTTCTCTCACAGGATGTCAGAAGAATAAAAATTAATATGGAGTCACAAACCTTGAGAAGTGAAAAATACTATCTATATGCAAAATACTTTTTAAAAAATTTTTCACTTATTGAGAGAGAGAGAGAAAGAGAGAGGACATGAGTCAAGGGGAAATGCAGAGGGAGAGAATTCTCAGCCTGACTCCATGCCACGTGGAGCCCAACATGGGGCTCAACCCGACGACCCTGAAATCACAACCTGAGCTGAAACCAAGAGTCGGACACTTAGCCAAATGAGCCACCCACACGCCCCAACATGCAAGATGACTTTTATTAGAGTCCAAAAACCATAACTTGGAGCACACGCTGTTCTAGAGGCCAGTCTTCAGCTTTCATGTTCCCTGTTGCCAAGGGACAAAGATGACATAGCTGTACTCTTGCAAGAACAAGAGAACGAAGAGAAACCAACATTCTCAGACATTGGGAAATGGTTCTCTTTTTTAATCTGTTCGATTAGGAAATCTAAAGTATTAATTTGACTCAAAACCTTGCGATTTTGACATCAAAGCATGGCTTTCATTCTTCCAGGGAATGTTTTCTGAATGCATACCATGTGCCAGGCTTGAAGCTGGGCACTGGAAATTCAAAGGCGGTATAGAGGCATTCAATAAGCATTTGTTGCCAATTATTTGAACCAAAATAGGAACAAAACAGGGTTAAGACATATTGTGAATCAGTAAAGGTCTTCACGAAAGACTACTTTAAAAAAAAAAAAGCATTTATTATTTCAAATAGGATAGGAAATCAGATTGAGGTAACAAAAGTAACCATTACCTGCTAACAAAATGAAACGAGTATTACAATCAGGATCTCCATTTTTACATGTATACAAATCCTCTTAAATATTCAAAAACCATTTTTTCTCAACTACTTTTCTCATCCACCATTTTGTTCACACTATTAACTTACATAGTCTTATAATCGACTGAATAAAAAAAAAAATTTAACTGTTTCTACGTAAGTTGTCACTGTTTCTATATAGGTAGAGACCAAACCAACTCCACATATCTTGCTGGGTTTCTGTGGCTCTTCTAGCCCCTGCTCACGTCACATTTAGAACTTTCTTCTTAGTTATGGTTATGATTAACTATGAAGCTCCCTGAACATAAGAGGTGCTCCCATAGGAAGATTTCCTTGCGGTCCTAATTATAAACATTGATATTCTCACTTAGAAAATAGAAGCCGACGAGTGAGAAATGCAACTGAAAATAGCTTAGAGCCTCCGGGGCTTTTTAAGCATTTAGTAGTTCTAATCCTGGTATTCACAGAGATCTACAAATTGTGTTTATTAACACCAAAGAAGATCCTGTCCTATAACATCATCATCTTATGATTAATAAACTTGTGTCTGTTGGAAGTATTTACTGTAAAAGTGATAGAGACACAGCATGCTACTTGTGATTTTAGTAGAAATTATTTTTCTGGTGGAAGCTTCTGTCAGGATGTGACCTACACCGTAAGCACAAAGGCATTTTTTAGTTACCAGAAGCAGTGGAACAGATATGGTACTGGGATTTACCTTCTCATAGAGCCCAGAGGAGTAGGAAAGAGTTGTACTGACTCTGAAGTTTGAAAGCAAGTGAAACAAGCTTTTCACTTTGCAAAGCATGCCTCTTGTTTAGAACACGGAGCGATTCAAATTCACTTCCCAGAATATAAAATCAGATCATTGAAGAGGAGGGGGAAAACAACTCAAGGGAAAAAAAAAAAAGACTGAAGGAAGCCATGTGTCATTAATTCAGTTATAAATTATTAGCCGAAAGCAGCCTCTCAGCATTTGTATTTGATGAACAAAAATTGATTGCTTCAAGGGCATTTCAGTCCTTTTGATGTTCCCATCTTTTAGCCCACCACAAATCTGAATCCTTAACAGAATGATTATAGCATTATAGTAATCCTGAGAGCCAATACGAAAGGATTTGCAAGAGCAACGGAGATCAATAGTTTGAAAAAAGAATGTCTTTTTGAATTGACAGCGCTGTCTCGCCTGATCGTGAACCTGAACAAAATAAGTGGAGCCTGAGTACACAAGCCAGGGCGCGGGCCCAGCCCAGGGGCTGCGAGGAGCCGGCCCCGGCGTGCTTGAATAGGCCTGAGCACTGAATTTTTCTAAAGGATTAAACCCCAACTAATGGCAACCCAAAGATATTTTGCAAACAATCGGCCTCTCCCCAAAATAGTTAAGATAATACACGACCGCTCTCGGTTTGGCATTCAAAAGACCGGGTTCAGCTACAGGTTCAACATTTGCTTTTGCTCAGAGTTGGAGATGATGGGAAATTGGATTAGAGGTAACGTCGTCTTAATGGGTCTCTCCTCTGGGCCACTTTGAAATCGAGAATCCGCCACCCTGTTTCAGGGTGGGACCGGAGGGAACCTAGTCCTCAACACATCCCCTGTTAGAAAACCCCATGGGCTCGAATTGTTTCAAGACACCATCGCCTGCGTCTATGGGATTTCCAAGTTGTAACATCATTTGATTCCTCAAAAGACAGAGAAAGGCAGCTGACCGTTCAAGGCTCCTGGAACAATCCGGGGATTAGCATAAAATTACCCAGACAGGAGCGCAAGGAAGGCGGCGGCCCTTGCTCCCCACAGTACGGGCATTGTTAGGGAGCGCAAATGGACTCGGAGCAAGTGTGAAGGCGTCTGGGCGTAGTCGGGGCCCCGCATGCTTTCACGTTGATGTATATATTCCCCAGCTCTTTGTTGCCTCCGCAAGAGGCCGGCTGCGCCTTCCGGACAGAGGCGTCCGCAGACTTCAGATGGCACACATCTGGAGAACATCCCATGGAAAATTGTGAATGGCTAAGTAATCTCTTTCGGTACCAAGACAAGGAGTGGTAATTTATGGTTTCACAGACTAAGAAACCTGACATTAATTCTGAGTAACAAACCTTAAGCCGAATGATGGGGCAGAATAGAATACACAGCGGCGGTTAATAGAAGGAAAGCGATTCTTCCAAGTGACATGGGTTCCACGTTGTCTCGAAGAGGAAGACAGACTCCCTCTCCTCGACAGAGCTCAGGTTTGCGGGCCCTCCGTATGGGACAGCCTCGCCGGCGAGGCCCCGCATGGCGGCGGCACCGGTCCCCGGGTCCCCCGGTCCCCGCTCTGCTGCTGGCGTCCGGAAGGGTGGCTCCAATTAAAAGCATGTTAAAGCCACAGTCCCTGAGAGGTGTGCTGGAGCCGATCACACGTTTTATTTGGAGGCTATGCATCATAACATGTGATCCTTAAAGTTAACCTTTTTTTTTTCTTTTTCTTTTTCTTTTCTTTCTTTCTTTCTTTTCTTTTTTTTTTTTTTTTTTTTTTTTTGAAGCTGTTTAAAATGTTTTGTAGCTGTTCTTGTCCAAACGAATCAAAAGAAGGATAAGCAGGAACTGGCATAAATAACAGCGGCCTTAAAAGGGGCGGCAAAATTGATAGCTCTACAAGTGGCAGCCACCTGTACCAGGAAAACTCAAAGAATGAGAATAAGTATTTGAAGAGAAAGAATAATTGGAGATGTGACAGCAAAGAATAGAAATCACTCCCCAGAAGGTGTTTAAAAAGCTCTTCTCTCTCCTACTTAATCACTGTTCCCTCAAGCCCATAAATTAAAATGCACGGCATATGTTATATGCATTATAAGTAGGAATACTTATGTTATCTAAAGCATCTTAACTTTGCCCAGCTTGTTTTTGTACAACCAGACTCCATTCCACTAATGTTGTATAAGGACCACAGGATCTTACAGGGAGCTGTTCTGCATCATATTCTCTTACAATTTTATTAAATTATCATATTGATGTTCTGCAAAGGCAGAACAGCTATTACACTACGTTTGAAAGAAATTTGCAGGGGGAAAAAAAAAGTAAAGTCCTTGCTGGCAATCTCTCCCCAAGAATTAAAATGGTGCCCCTTGAGGTAGCCGGTTTAGTTCTATCTTTGTTACATCAAAGCTAATGTTTTAAAGGAGTCTGATGTTGGAAAAAGAAATGCAGTTTCTTCACTGTGAGAAAAACAAACTATTTAGTTCTAGAACTTTAGAAAATTAATAATTCAATTCAACTGGTAGACTAGGCATCCACAGGTCCTGTCATAGAGATCTGAGGATGAAGGAGACACTGCAAGGGTTTTGTAACTGATTAGGGCTCGTCTATGTGTCCCCAGATGTGCTTTTAAGAGTACTGTTTCAGGGGCGCCTGGGTGGCTCAGGTGCCTTCGGCTCAGGTCATGATCCCAGAGTCCTGGGATCGAGCCCCGCATTGCGCTCCCTGCTCGGCAGAGAGCCTGCTTCTCTCTCTCCCTCTGCCTGCCACTCTGCTTACTTGTGCTCTCTATCTCTCTGTCAATTAAATAAATAAAATCTTTACCAAAAAAAAAAAAAAAAAAAAAAGGCGTACTGTTTCATTACTGCGAGTGTCACTAAAAGTTGGTACCGATAAAAGTACTTGCGATTCCCAAGGAATTTTGGCAGTGTTCATAAATGAAAGACCCATGTGTAAGGAATAAAAGAGCGGGACAAGCCAAGCAATGCCAGGCAAGGCTAACCGTACCCGAGTACTTCCTGTACAACAATACACCCAGAATATGTCCCAGGGAAGCCTTGTCCTGAAAAACATCCTTTCCAGGAAAAGGATTCCATGGTCAATTTGTTCAGGAATGACTACAACTCTACACCAAATAGAGAATCACAATGTACATCATTGCATAAAGTCTTTAAAATGCTTCAATAAAGAAAAGAGCTGAACCACAGAATATTTGAACATGGATCTTTTTTACTCATTACATTCATGAACATCTGAAAACAAGAGTCCTAAGGAATAGACTTGGGGAAATTCGGCTATAGCAACCCTCCGGTCTGGGTTTCTGAGCTGCTCAAAGTGAGGGTTTCTCTGCTCTGAGATTCAACTTTAGTTGATTTCAGAAATGTTACGCAGTTTCTTTCTTAAACATGAATTAGCATTATTACAAATATTCTTTACAGAATTTGAGGCACCTCCCAAACAATGGTTAGAAATAAATAAATGTAATCAATCATCATTTCTTAAACTTCGAGCTCAATTATGAAATTAGACTAATTCCAAATTTCTATAACTAAATCAGATAAATTATCCCAAGTGTTCCAAGTGTTAAAAAACAAACAAATAAACAAAACAACTGTTTGAAACACACATGGAGATCAAGTAATGCTGCACCAAAAATAAATAAAAGCAATAGAATGACAGAGGTCACAAGTGAGTGGTAGAGGCCCGTGGGTTGATGGCAATGGACTCGTGAACTTGATTTGAAATCATCACCGATCAGAAACAGGAGTCTTTAAGGTATTTGGTTGCTGCTCAGCTATCTTAAATAAAAACAGAAAATTGATTAAATAGACAGAGAAAGCTTCATAAAACTGGGGAGCAAGAATATAGCTGGAACTGCCAAGCCACCAGGAATTCTGTAGGTCAGTTCTCTTCAAATCTCTCTGAATCATGTCTTGGCTTCTTTCATCTGCTCCATTCTTTTCTCTTTCTACAGACAAGCTTCCTCTACTTCTCTGCACCAGTGGCCCAATATGGCAGCCCCGTAGCTCCCAGGTTTACATATGTCAGTACCAGCCACAGGCGGTGGCTAAAAGTCTTAGTTCCAAAGACAAGTTGTTGGGAGAAAGAATGTGATTGGTCCATTTTAGCTCAGGTGCCCTGACAGCATTGGCTAAAGAGATAGGTGAGAGCATGTAAATATGTTTGCCAAGGGCCCATCCTGTGGAGCCTAGAGATAGTTCCTAAAGAGCCACAGGGAGCACAGGGGTTAAGGAGTTGACATTGTGCCTTGAGAAAACAGACCATACAGTCACAGAGTTGAAGGAAGACTGTCAAATGACATTACTAATACTAATAGTGGAAAGGCCTAAGCTTCAAATTAATGGAGCAGAATTGCAGTGGTTTGTAGAATATCATAACCTCACTTCAGCGAAGAAGATGCAACGAAAGACTTCTTCCCCTCTGGTCTGACTACACGAACTAATTTTTTAATAAGAAAAAAATGCTCTTAAGATATGGCCCCCCCCCAACAATAATTGCTAACCTTTTCTGAGACACTGTTCTAGGTTTTTTAGGTGTCATAACTCAATTAATAATCTTGACAACCTTACAATTAAGTCCTAGTTTCAACTCCACTTTGCAAACTATGAAGCTGAGGCTTAAAAAGGTTAAGTAAATTTTGAAAGGTCACACAGCTAGCTAGGTTTTCAACCTAAGGAGTCACCATGGAGCTCTGAGAGTAATCAGTCTGTCCAATCCAGAGTCCTGGAGAAAACCGATGCCGCCCTGAGCCACAGTCCCGTAGAGCCCTAAGTGCCTCCTCGACGTCATAATGATATCATCCACCCTTCCCATGAGATAAAGCAAATATCTTCAAACATAAAACTTCCCTCTAAATTAGTGCACTAACAGGGGCTAGGAAACATACAAAATTCATTAATAACACAAGACTTGAGAAATGATTGCTTCCGAAAGCAGTCAGGCACGCGCCCTGTACACCACATGTAGAGAGACACTCAACCCTCGGGTCCTGGGAATTAGATTTTTCCTTAGTTGTGAGATTTAGGGAAGAATTTAAAAAAAGAGTTTGTGTTGGGGGTAAAAAGCTTCCCCACCAGGTTCGTTTGCTGGAGTTAAAGGACAGTTAATTTTAAAATATGTGCACTTAAGAACAGCGTTTGATCTGCCAACAAGTAAACCAAGAATTTTCAATAAAACGGGAAAAAGTTTGAAAGTCTGGAATTGATATAAAATTGTCATGAAAAAGAAAATGTTTCAGTTGTGTGATAGCAGCTTGGTGCCAGGTCTGAGAGAGACCGCAGGATTCAGAGATTTTTCCTAAACCGGGGGCATCTGGCAGACAATGGTTTTGAACACCAGTCAGATCTGGTGCAGGACCAGCCTTTTAGCATGATAGAGAGAAGCTACTCGAGTATCAGTTTCCATCCAGCTTCAGCTGGAAGAGGGACAAGTTCAAGTCGTCCCGCAGTGGTACCCAGAAGGCTCTCCTCCTCCGTGTTCTCATAGTCAGGGCCGCAGCCCCTGAACCCGCTGCCAGGTGACTTGGGCACGCTCTCGCACGGATGGCCTCGTGTGGCTTTCGGACGGCACATATGCTGGCAATTAACACCCTGGTTTTCAAAGAGGTGACTCTGCTCTTAACTCCACAGCTCTGTTTATGGAACTGCCCAGGCAACCAAAGGTTCAACAGCTGGGATGGGGGAACAACAGTTGGAAGATTAGGAGATAGGAGGGCTGGGAACATATTCAGGGAGGGTTCCTAGGACAACGCCGAGGCAGCATCGGGTGAGAGCAGAAGCCTGGGGATGATTATTATTAGCACAGGCCCCGTCGGAGGAGAGCCTGACCCGCGCAAGAGGGACAAGAACGAACCCGCGGCAAGTCCGAGCATTCGCTTTTCCTCTCCCGTCCTCAGCGATGGAGCCTCGACATCAACCCCAGAGAACACAACGAAGAACCCCCGAAGGGCTCCCCTTCAAGACGAGAAGAAATACGAGTTGGAGAAACTCAGAGTTCCTCGAGCCTAAACTATCTGCGGTCTGGTTAAAAATCAAAGACTTGCTAAGGCCCTACCCTGGTTATTATAGGCAGAGGCGATGTGTGGGTTATCAGTTTCCAAAGATGCGACTGCGAAACATTACACTCGCTGCATTACATGAGATAAACTTTTTTCCCTGAACAGTGTGGGAGGCCCTTGAGAATCTCATTCTGCTTCAGGCACAGCATTTAACACTATTTATCATTCAGCTGAAGATGTGTGAAATTGCTAGTTAACACGATTCCCTCTGAAGGTCTGTCAGATTAAAAAAAATAAATAAATAAAACACCAGCTTTCTCTGTTTGCAATATGTGTTCTATATATAAATGAATATCCTATTACTGGAGTCGAACCCAGGACTAACATTGACATTGCCATGGTCATGGCGAAGGTCCACGGCATGCTCTCAGGAACCCTGTGCTTCAGCCTTGCACAGATAACATTGACGCTAACTGGCTCCACGGCTCCCTCCTTCTCTTGGCCCTGTCACCCTTTCTCTTCCCCCACGAAACTTTCTAGTACTTTCCCCCTGTTACTGCTTTTGAATTTGGCCTGCTTTCCTTATTTTGCCTTCCTTATGTCCCTGTGGATCATGGCATATATTCTCCAAATATGAATGTAAAATCAGTTCAGAAAGACACGTTTGATAGAATTTGATAGAACTACTACTGGAAAGACCTGGGTGGGGAGGGGGGTGAGGACGGGAGGGAAGGGCATGATTTAATGATTTGCAGAAAAATCCTCCTTCTCTACAAGCAGAAAGTATAATCCATTAGCATTCCAAACAGGCTGTTCAAAGCTTTCAGATGGCAAGGCTGAGCGGGTCTTGTCCTCTCCCCAAGCACACACATCCCAAGGCTGCCTCGGACGTGGAGCCTCCAGACACGGCTGGCACAGCATCTGGGATTTTATCACCACCGCAGAGAGTGAGTCTGGACAGACCCACTGCTGGTTACTCCAAATTTTTTTTGTGACCGAATGGCTTGATATGCATTAACTCGCATGGTATTCTTTGTAGTTGTTTTTTGCAGATATTTGCTCTTTCGACACGTTTGTATTACAAAGAGGAACATATGGCCCCCAAAAAGCTATTTCTATATGTATAGACTCCAGAGTTTTCAGATCTTTTTGTTTCTAATTTAGCCTCACAAAAAAAAGAAAGAATGAATGAAAAAAAAAACCCCACTTTTTTAACACTTTAAAAGTGTTGGTTTTTTTGGTTTTTGTTTTTTGTTTTTTTTGTCTGAAAGGACCGCATACAGTCATACTTAAAATTCCTTAAGGTCAGTGGAGTTTGGGTGTATCCATTTTACTTAGAAGATAAATAATGATCTTCTGGAGGCTTAACAGGCAAGTACAAAGAACGGATTCTCATGGAGCAAAAATGTACAGAGCTATACAGAGCCAGCTTGTCCCTCATTGGGCATTTCTCCTGGCCCCCACCCACCCAAACTCACAGAGACTACCTGCATCATTGATAGGACTTGGCCATTGAGATTCAGAGGCTATTCTCCCTTGACAGCTGGGGTGCAGAGACAGCATGGGAATAAAAAGTAATCCCGCCAAATCAAAAACAGAAAAGTGGGTAGATTCTCTTGTGTAATGTTTCACTCAGTTGAGGCATCCTGGCCCAAGTGGGAGAAAAAAAAAAAAACTATAAAGATGATGCATACCTATTTACATTGTTGTAAGTTCTGAAATAGGCACCAATGACCCAAGCACTAAGATTTTCCAGCTATGAAAATTATAGTTGCTTGAAGCTTCTTATCACAATATTTTTTTATGATGACTAGGGCAAAAACTTATTTGAAGCTTACTCCACCTCATGATTTAATTCTATAGTGCACAGATAATGACAATAAATGATATATTTCATAGACAATACCAAAATAAAATGGTTCAGTGTATAAGCTTCAAGATCATTCTACTCAGCTTTTAATCCTGGTTCTATCACTCATTAGCTTATAAACCTTGGTCTAGTAACATCCTCTCTAAGCTTCGGTCCTTGCATTTAATTAACATCCAACAGATGTTAGCTACATTTATTATTTTGAGTCATTTCTATGTTAGTAAAGAAGCATCTATACCAGCTCTTTTAGTCAGGGAAAGCAATGTTAGCTGGTATAACAAACGACTCCGAAATTTCAGTGAGCTGAACACTACAGCAGTGTTTTCCATTTATGTCACAGGGTGGGATGTGGGGGTAATTCTGCTCACCAGTGTGGGACCCAGACTGTTCCTATCTAGTAGCTTCTCCATAGTCTATGCCTTGGAGTCCATCACTGGATCCTCTGATCTAGCCTGCAGGTAGAGAGCTCGGGTAAGTGCAGGAGATTGGAGTGGGGGGGCATAGGCCCAGAAGTAGCCTGTATTCACTTTCACTACTTCTTAGTGACCAGCATTTAATCATACGGCCCCACCTAGATGTATATATTTAATATTCTCCCTTTATTGTACTCAGAGAAAAATAGAATTTCCTTCCCAGTAAGAAGACAAAATCAAAGTCCCAGAGCAATATTGAGTTCTGTATTTTCTAATAATCCTGCCACTTGTTTCTCCTAGACTTCATATCAGCATCTCTCAGTTTTGTTGAGTGTATTGAAAATGGAAAAGAGTAATGGTGTAAGGGTCATTTATGTAACCTGATAACACCACTATGTTATCATATAAGAACACAGTCTTCTTCACAATTTATGTATATCATAGCTCTCATTTAAAAATAACGTAGAGGGCACCTGGATGGCTCAGTGGATTAAGCCTCTGCCTTCGGCTCAGGTCATGATCCCAGGATGCTGGGATCGAGCCCCACATCGGGCTCTCTGCTCAGCGGAGAGCCTGCTTCCTCCTCTCTCTCTGCCTGCCTCTCTGCCTACATGTGATCTCTCTCTCTGTCCAATAAATTAAAAAACAATCAAACAAAAAAAAAACTTTAAAAAAAAGATCTTGATTGCAAGAGTTTATAAAAATGACCTAGAATTTCATGTATTTTGCAGAAGTTCCTGAGAATCAATTGAATTGGGGTATCATTTTATTTATATTTTCAAAGATTGATTTATTTATTTTAGAGGGAGGGAGATTGAGCATGCCGTGGGCAGGGGCAGAGGGAAAGAGAGAGACTCTTAAGCAGGTTCCACATCCAGCAAGGAGCTAGACGCAGGGCTCAATCTCATGATCCTGAGATCAGGACTTGAACCAAAATTAAGAGTCAGAGCCTCAACCAACTGAGCCACCCAGGCACTCCAGGAGTATGATTGAAAAGAGTAATAAGCTTATACCAACTAACCTTTATAAAACATAAACCCATAAAGAAGAAAATATTATGTGATTTAAATCTAAAGGTGACTTGTGTCTATCAGGCTATTGAAATACACTAGCAATTTCTTCCATGGTGATACCCTATGAGAGTTAACTTAAAAATATGTCAGAAATCGTATTTATTTTATAGAAGCAATGGTTACCAATGGGAGACAATTTTTACACCAAAAAAGAGCATGGGTTGGTTTTTGTAGAAAATTTTACTTCTTGAGTCTAAGAGAACTTGTTTCAATCATTTTCCAGCGTGAAGAATAAGCTACCTATATAACAGTGACAACACGGAATAATGAAATAAAATTGAATGAAGCTTGCTAATATCTTGTGATAAGAAAATACCAGCTAACACATCCTGAGTCTTTACTACATGCCAGATAGTCTTTGAGATCCTGTGAGGTAAGCTCTATTATTATCTTCTTTATACAGATGGGAAAATGGACCAAGAGAAGTTAAGCAAATTTCCTTAAGTTCCTGGTGCTGGTTTGAAATGAAGCTAGAATTTGGGACGCCTGGGTGGCTCAGTTGGTTAAGCAGCTGCCTTTGGCTCAGGTCATGATCTCAGGGTCCTGGGATCGAGTCCCACATCAGGCTGCTTGCTCAGCAGGGAGCCTGCTTCTCCCTCTGCCTCTGCCTGCCATTCCGTCTGCCTGTGCTCGCTCTCCCCCCTCCCCGATAAATAAATGAAATGAAGCTGGAATTTGAATGGGGAATGTTGGCCCAGGGTCCAAGTTGTTAACTGTTATCGGTCCTTAGCAATAGTCAATGCAATGTGTTAAATATTTCTCATGCCATTTCTGTGTTGAAAAATTACCAGTTGGTATTCCAAACCAATACTTGGTCTCTAGTCCTGAACAAAGGAAAAAGAATGATGTGACTAAGCTACCTGTTAACTAGTTATTTCCTGCCCCCGCTCCTCACCAGAAGCACCTCCCTCTAGAAGTGACTGTATGCTCGGAGCGTCAGGCTAACCGAAGGGTGTGGCAAGTTGGCGAGGGCAAAGAGAAACTAATAACCCAATGGGGTCATCTCCCAGATTGGGACTGGCAGGTAATGACAGTACCAAAGGCTCTTCAGAAGTTCATGTTCACATGCATCTTGAAAACAGCATCTCTTCTCCCAGATCCCTGATCCTAATTCCCATTGTAGGGGTGGTGGGGTTGGGGGGGGGGTAATTGGCTTTGACATGGAGTTGCAAAGCAAGCACCCAGGAGCAAGAGCCCCACGTGGCCAGCCTCCTGGAGAGGGCTGTGGCGCAGGGGCTGCTTTACGGAGGATTCTGTCCCTCCTCACCACTCCCGACACCCTCACCCCCAAGAGTAAGCAAAGCTCAAGCTTATAGACTAGCCAGACGGAGGGTGCGCATTCTCCAGTTCTTGCAGTATTGGATAAATGGATAATGGATGGATTGTAGATGAGGATATTCAAACGTTCTCGGTCCTTATTGCTTTTCTCAGTTGGTGCTTGCCATGAAAAGAGTGGAAAGCTCGCTCCTTTTTATTTTTTGCACATTGAAGGGAATTAACCTTTTATGGAGAGGAGATGGATTGGTCTTTTTGAAGTGCTTGCTTTGCTATTCCAGCTCAAAGAAAGAAATCAGTTCCGCATTAAGCCGAGTCTCAAGTTTGGTAGTAGCCTGGGAGCCCAGAGGGACATCATGTTTCCACTTTCTGAATTTAAGACGCACAGCTCCGAGAAAGTCATGGGATATCTCAGGTCTGCTTAGAGCCACTTGCAAATTAGTAGCTATAATTGGATCAGAACTAAGCAGCTGTTGTTTGTTGCCAAACGGGTGCAGCAAGGAAAAGCCCCCTCTTGCCCCCAGTAGGAAAAAATGGCTCAGTCAGACACAGACGAAACACGAGTGAGACAATCTCTCAGGCCATAGAGAGCCTGCAGCTTTTGTTCAACTTTCCGAATTGTTGTACAACGAGAAAACTTAGAAAACTACTTCAGAAATGCACCCAGACTCTCAGAGCGAATGAGGAAAGTCCCCCATCGGTCTTGCCTCCATGGCTGAAAGCTGTGCACACACAAGTTCCACAATGAGACACAAGCTCTTCCTGTTCTCTCTCCCATCCCTGTTTTTCTCCCTTTACAACTCTCAGGTCACCCACCTCACACCCCCCCAATCTGATGTTCCCCTCAGGGCAGCTTCGCAGCTGACATTTGCGCCTGTGCTCACAGCTGCTCCCAGTGGCCTCGGGAGGGCAGAGGCTCGCCACCCTGATCCATGGCCACAGCTCTATCCATAACCCAACTGAGGTATTTCATCTCTGATACAGAACGGGAAGTGATCTAGAGCAAGTCATTTAACGCTCTCCGGGCCTCAGCTTCCTCATCTGTCAAAGGAGAACAATCGGGTAGAAGGGGAAAGCAAACATGGAAAGCTCTGACCAGTTTCCAGGCTTGCTATAGTTCCTCTCCCTTTTGTCTCTCACTGTGGTGATTTACGTCGTGCTCCAGGCACAGTCAAGTTCTTACGTGCTAGGACAGTTACCCAACCCGAAGTGTCCAGAACCATGAAGGACGGCCCCCTCCCCCAGATCGCTCATATTTAAACAAACTTAAATGTTCACCTGCAGCTACATTTCTTACAGTTTTTGATTTCAGCAGTAGAGGAATAAATAACATGAAGGGGGAAAAGGGGTGGATGACATCATTACCCCAAACTTCACCCCCTCAAAGGGTTTTGTTTGTTGTTGACATCTTGGCCAAAGAGCAAATGCTCCTGAGAGCATTGAAGGGAGAACAGGAGGAGGCGGTGGGAAGTGACCCCCTGCTGTTTCCCCCCTTTTCCTTCACGATGGCTCTTGGTCTGTCTTTGGTCCCAGGCTACCTCTGGGACCCCAAGCCAAATCGTATCATTAGAGGTAGAAGAAAACAGTCCATTTCTGTTTCCACTCTAGGTATCAGAGAGGCATATTTTATAGTGGGCTGCAGATGCTAAATTATTTGAATCTTCGTTCAGATGTTCCTAATTTACATTGTCTGTGGCAAATAAAAAGATAAGTACAATCCATATTGCAAATGCATCATACGATGATAAATCTGTAGGCTTCCTTCTCGGGGCCTTCTCCACCTCGTGGAATTTATATTACAGTCATAATAATGTCAGACCTACACTATGAATATCTTCCTGCTAATTATGCCTAGTTTTTAAAACAGTGCCCATTTATGAAGACAGTATTATGGCATTCTTGATTATACCCTAAATAATTCTGTAAACATAAAACATGCTGAATAATATTGGAATTCCACTAAAGAACTACAATAAAAATAGAACTATCACATACATTCCAACATTTTTTTTTTCTTTTTACGAAGAATGCTTTTGATGGGATGCAATGTCCTTTAAAACCCCTGAACTAAAAATATCCATCAATACTAATTTTAACGTCAGTGTAGCCCTAGAAATACAAATTGCAGAATTTAGCTCAAAGAACAGTATCAAAATAATGATTATAATAGTCATAGCACTAATCATAATAAATAATATCGATTGAGTACTGAGCTAATTATGTCCTAAGTACTGAGTGTTTCCATGCTTTGAATATATTGCTTTTTAATCCTTTTTCAATTCTTCATAGTAAGGACTCTTACCCATTTTATGGTTCAGAACACTGAGACTTGGAGACAAGTACTTTGCTGGAGGTCACATTGCTGTGTGACAGAGTATAATTAGCAAGACTTGGCTTTGAGGTCATTAATTAAACTGCTTGCCTCTGATTCCTCAGATTCCAAAAAACCTGGGAGCGGAGATGGTGGAGTATTTCTCTAGCTAGTCTATTAGCCCATCTCATCAACTTTTTCTTTCTTTTTTTTTTTTTTTTTGCATGCATGTAAAAGACCGAGGAAGCAAACTTACACTCTTGGGTCTTGTAGGCAGAATCTCAGTGGCTACAGTAATCATGTCATATAAATGTTCAAGAATCGGGCTCCGAGTCAAGATCAGATGTATCGGTACACAGGACACAATTGGATGACCCGTAAGACTCGGCTGTTGTTTTCCTCCTAATGCCCCTGACAACCCAACCCTGTCTTACTTCTCATCCTGTCGCTATGTTCCCAGCTTCTCCACTGTAGGAGTTTCTCAGAACACTGGCAGCAACCACCGGGTCCCTCCCCATCGCCATCCCACCTTTTAAACATGACCTTATAAAACCAAGGTAATTGATGGAGATGTTCTTCTGACATTTTAAAATTTTGTTTCGATTTCCAAAGCTTGATTTTCATCCATCTTGGTCAAGTTTATCCTTCTGAAGAACATGTCCAGACCAGCAACATGAGACAGAGTCTGGGTGTGGGGGTGGGGATCGTTACTCCTGTTTCTGTGATGGTCACCTCTACCTATGACATGCATGTGAGTTTGGAACAGTGCCATTGTTTGATGGTAAAGTGGAGAGCCAAGTTCTCAGTATTTGAAATAAAAGTATTCAGTTCCATTCAAACAAACGGTCCTAAACATAGTGAACAAAATTAATGATTAAAATACACATGTGCTAGGAGCACTAAAATGTAATTTACTCACTTAGACATTTAAAAAAAAAAAAGACAAAAAAAATTTCCCTATGATATAAATCTTAAAATCAAGTGCAGTAAAAAAAAAAAAAAATCAAAAACACAAACAAAAAAAACTGAAAGGTTAATACATTTATTCCCCTCCCCTCAAATTATCTCAAATCTTAGAACAATTAAGTGACCTGGCCCCTTCTATATAAGGCAATTCAAAGTTGGATAAATAGCCTCTGTGCTACCCCACTCCCCAGGACATCACCACCAATAAAATCTCACACTTAACAAAAAGAAAATGATTCCATGTGCCTTGCGGAAAATTGGAAACATTAGCAGAGATCTGTGCAAATGAATTTTTTCGGATCAATGATAACGTATTAAATAGGACTTGGTCTGAACCGAATATTGTAAAGTTTGGGGTACACTAATTTTTCTCAATACTACAAAGGTTTATATTCTTTGTATCCTTCACAGATTCTTTCTTCCAGGGGATAAATGAAAAAGAAAATCCAGTTCAATTCATTTCCTCCAATATAGCGCACTAGGACTTCCTCATTTAAACCACAGACAATGTCCTCTCCAGTCTCCTCCCCCTCCCCTGAGCCTGAATCGAGGGATACTCTCTCAATGTATGCTCAGCCACCAGCTACCACAAGTCACTTAAGTAAACACAGAGGCACCTTGGTGAAAGCAATTGCATGGTCTGAATACCATCAACTGACACTTCTATTCAGTGACCCTCTCAGGTCTCAGAAATGGTCTTTTCAAATTCCGGGTCTTGAGATATTGATTTCAATCAGCAGCTTTTCCTAAGAGCATCATTTCAAAAATAGCCCTGTCACAATTTCTACGATCTCATCTCAGTTTCATCTGGGCTTTGTATTCCTATTTGAAACCATTCAGTGAAATGACACCAGAGGGCTTTACCGAGGCATTGATTCAACTTCATGCATAGGCAATAGAATTTATCCTTCTGTATATGAGAAAACATTAATATTTAAGTTTGCAAAAGGAGATTTCAGGTTTAAACAGGCCAGCTTCTTTTTTTTCTCTTCTGGTAGAAATCAAAAGCTCGAATTAAACCATTCTCGTTATGAAATTCTCAAGCTTCCTGCTAAACTAGTGACTTAACAAATCAGCATCAATTCTACCCTCTTGGAACATATTAGAGATAAACTGGGGGGGCGGGGGGCGGGGTAGTTAAAAAAAATGTGTGGCAGGTATACACACATGTAAGTAAAATAGAAAATGAAGTGATGAACTATAATTTCAACATAAATGTCTTCCAAATTGCCCTCTGACACCTATCCAATAGTAAGGTCTTCTCAAGTTGTAATTATAAGCTGCCTAACAAATATTTATTTAATGACAGTAATCAAAAGAAGGTTGACATGCAGCATTCCGCTTTGCAGTGAGAATGTGGAGGCTCAGGGTCACCCATAACCATGTCTATTAAAAACTCGTAGATTGTCCTGATAACTCTCCCATGACAGATAAATTCAGATTATTTTTCTATTTCAAAGGGAAGCGAAAAAGAACCAATCTTAATTACTTCCTATGCTCTAAACACTGTAATAAATACTTTATATATGTTCTTTCATTTCATCTTTCCATAGGCCCTCAGAGGAAGTAATGTCACATTTAACAAATGAAGAAACAGGTTGATAGTAAGTGACTCGCTTACAACATTAGAAGCAAACAGGATTGGAATTTGAATCCAGTTCTTCAAAACACAGATGGAGGCATAGTTTTAACATCTATTACATACCAAGTGTTCTGTGAGGTGAGGGGTAGTTCCAGCTGAACAGCATTCGGTTCCTGCCCTCAAAGAGCCCATATTCAAATAAAGACAAACACAAGAAATTAATGACAACTGAATACAGGGAAAAATTCTCTAGTTAAACATTAGCACACTGAATACAGAATATAGTAAAAGAATAACTTGATCAGGTTTTGGCCAGGCAGGCAGGATTTTTTTGACATTAGGAAAGAATGTTTCAAGTTAGGAAATTAAGAAGGAAATGTATATCATCTTGAATGCCAAAATGGCATTTGATAAAACTGAATATCTGTTACTGAGATTTACAAACTTACTAATATAGAAATCAAAAAATAAATAATCCTGAATAAAGGAAAATAGAGATTCTTGTCTACCCAGAAGATCCAAAGGCATCAACTAAAAATTATCAGAAGTATCAAGGGTTAAATAAAATGTAATTAGTATAAGATATACAAAAATTAGGCAGTTTCCTTATACGATATACAAAAATTAGGCAGTTTCCTTATACGCTATCAATACCAAACTAGAAAAAAAAAAAGTTATATAAAAAAGATCCATGTGTTAGTAGATCACAGAATTACTGAGTACCTAAGAATAGAGTCAAGAAATACACAAAGACTATACGAAACTTTATTAAAGGACAAGAATATAGTCTCATATACAAGAGGGGTTAATCCACTTTTACAATGTCTTTGGAGGGCAATGGGTAGTATTTATCAAAATTGAAGATAACCTTTGAGTCAGCAATTTTACCTCTAAGAATCCATTCTACTGAGATTTGGTGACAGATGCAAAAGGATCTATTTGCAGAGATGTTTATTATATATATGTATATAATATAAAATAATAAATAAAAATTGGAAAGAAGTAGATCTCTATCAAAAAAGGGAATAAATAAACCATGGCACATCAATACTATAAAATATTATATATCCATTAAGGAGAATAAAAGAGATATAAGGAAACTGAAATGAAGGATGCCCATAATACATTGCTGAATGAAAAAAAAAGTCACAAAGTTGTACGTATTCTCTTTATGACTGTACACACTTCGGTATTGTATCAATTTTGTAACTGGCCTATTGTTTTCATAATTTAAGAAAGATCCTACAACTCCCAGTATGTTCTATAAATATTGTAACAGAAATATGAACCAGGTGCTGTGTGAGCCCAGAAAGGAAGTGTAAAACTCTCCCAAAGGAGAGTCAGACTTCAGGCATCACATGAGAACTCTGTGCCTTGAAGGGCAAAGAGGAATTTTCCCAATAAAGAATGGCTGTAAAGAAGTCCAGAGAAGAGCCTGTGCCAAGGACGAGGGGAGCAAAAGACAGGACACAGTCCACGAAGTTGGGAAACCCGGTGCAGCAGAACCCTGGGGTGCCTGCCGGGTCAGATGGAGAAACCAAGGAGGTAATGGGTGGCTCCATTGTGAAGAACTCCTGTGACAAAGGGTTTAAATTTCATTCAGATGCAATCGGGACACAAAAGAGTCTTTTAAGCAGGTGAATGGCATAAAATCTGCGGAAAGAAGACCCTGGCAACAGTGAGGGAGATAAGTCCTGGAGAACAGGAGGAGGAAATTAGGTGGAGAAGAAAAGGATTTTGGAAAGAGAGTAAGGAAGTCAGGTTATGGTGGTATTTCACGCAGGGACAGGGTAAGATCTGAGAAAAGTGTTTTTAAAAAAAGGATCTGTGTCGGGGCCCCTGGGTGGCTCAGTGGGTTAAGCCTCTGCCTTCACCTCCGGTCATGATCTCAGGGTCCTGGGATCGAGTCCCGCATCGGGCTCTCTGCTCAGCAGGGAGCCTGCTTCCCTCTCTCTCTCTCTGCCTGCTTCTCTGCCTACTTGTGATCTCTGTCAAATAAATAAATAAAATTAAAAAAAAAAAAGGATCTGTGTCATGTAATATGTAATATGCACCAGAAATACATAAAAGAGACTTAGGGGCAAATTAGGGGAAAAAGTAGATTTGATGGGAGGGGCTTGCAAAGGAAGAGGTGGAACACGGGGGGGGGGGGGGGGGGGGGGG
>NC_081561.1:119428120-119573373 GCF_022355385.1 Mustela nigripes
GGGGGGGGGGGGGGGGGGGGGGGGGGGGGGGGGGGGGGGGGGTCAGTCAAGGGAGGTCAGGAGCGCAGAGTTCGGAGGAGGGGAGCTGAGGGAAAAGCTGAGGGAAAATGGAGAGGGAGTGGAGGGCTGCTGGAGTTCTCCTTCCCCAACGCCCCAGCCCTGAACCTCTGGAGTCAGGGGCCCCATGTGTTTTATCTGCATTGCTGAACTTCGTACATGGAGGCACTTGGTAAGTGTTAATTGGACGCTGACTGGATGATGAATGAGGCGAAGTGGAAAATGGCAGGAGCCTATTCTCAGAGCCAACATCCGCCCAGCACTTGCTAGACGCCGAGGGCTCCCTGGGCATTGCTTCCTCGGACGCTCACGAAGGTTTTTTGGGGATGGGAAACCGTCCCATAACACCCTCGTTTGAGTCACCGGGTTCATGAGACAGGCAGGCAGGAAAGAAGGGCAAAGATACGGTGGCGTTTTGAGATGTTGGAAAGAGAAATCAAGATATTTCAGGAAAGCAAGGATCCCAGAGCCCTCGGTCTTCAAGTCAGGATAGGATTCCGGTTGCTCTCGGGACTTGAAACAGAAGTTGGGAGAACGGAGCCACGATTCACTGAGCGGGAAGGAGGCCTGATACACAGAAGTCCGGGTTCATCTGGGAGCGTGGGTGCGCGCCCATGTGCGGGCGTGTAGGTGTTCATGGGCCTAAGCACACTAGTATGTGCAAAAACCCAGGGGGGGGAGCTGAGGAGAGCCCGAAAGGCAAGGAAGGAGAGAAGGGCAGGTGGATGAAGAGAGCTGCCTGCCGGCGGGTCAAAGAGCCGTCCCGAGAGGCATCGGGACCGGCAGACGCAAGGACAGAACTTCTCGCCTGATCTCCATCGCCCCCTTTTAAACAGGGTCACGTAAGGAGTTATCATTCATTTTTGTAGGTGTGACCGTGACATAATGGCTATAGACGCCTCTTTTTAAAAGTCGTTCTCATTGAGAGATGGTCACTGAAGTAAAATAACACGTCTGCAAGATGAGAGGGACTGGAGAAAAAGGTGAACATTTTGGAGTAATACAGTACGACAGGAAGTCTCCAAAGAAGGAGACCTGGCCGTAAACCCACCAAAGGGAATATGAAAGACTGCTAGAATTTTCCAGCCGTCTTATTTCCTTTTGAGGCCATTAAGTGGAACACGAGCAATGCCCATGAAAGAAAAATGAATTTCAAAAATAAAACAGCCTATGTCTTACATTAAAAGACACTTTCTACAGAGGGACCTGTGTGGCTCAGTTGGTTAACTGTCTGCCTTTGGCTCAGGTCATGATCCTGGGGTCCTAGGATCAAGTCCCACATTGGGCTCCCTGCTTGCCCCTCCCCCTGCTTTATTTTTTATTTAAAAAATGAACAAATTTTTTTAAAAAGACATCTTCTATATACTTTTTCAGAAAAAAAACACCAGGGTGGGGCGCCTGGGTGGTTCAGTGGGTTACAGCCTCTTCCTTTGGCTCAGGTCATGATCCCAGGGTCCTGGGATCGAGCCCCCCCACCTCTGCTCAGTGGGGAGCCTGCTTCCCTTCCTCTCTCTCTGTCTGCCTCTCTGTCTAGTTGTGATCTCTGTCTGTCAAATAAATAAAATCTTTAACAAAAAAACAAACACAAAAACAAAAAAATACAAACACCAGGGTTAAGTATATAGCAGATGTAGGTAGTTAAGCAAGGTACACAGGTGACTGAAAGTTTTTAAGGAATGTACTTGCTAGTTTTTCCACTTCTTCTCCTCACCACCCTGAAAAAATTTCTCAGCTATTGGTAACTTTCAGTTATATAACAGAATTGCAAATCTTTATTAAAAATGTGTCTCTGGGGGCGCATGGGTGGCTCAGTGGGTTAAGCAGCTGCCTTCGGCTCAGGTCATGATCCCAGGGTCCTGGAATCGAGTCCCACATCGCTCTCTGCTCAGCAGGGAGCCTGCTTCCTCCTCTCTCTCTCTCTGCCTGCCTCTCTGCCTACTTGTGATCTCTCTCTGTCAAATAAATAAATAAAATCTTAAAAAAAAATAATGTGTCTCTGACCTTTTAAATGGAAAAAGGTTTAGCATCCCATGGTAGATAAACCTGCCTAGCCTAACTCATGGGGCATATGATTAACACAAGGCCTGAAATTAGGAATTAGAAATATAGAAGTAGGGACACCTGAGTGGCTCAGTTGGTTAAGCCTCTGCCTTGAGCTCAGGTCACAATCCCAGGGTCTTGAGATCAAGCCTCCGTTCTGCAGGGAGCCTGCTTCCTCCTCTCTTTCTCTGCCTGCCTCCCTACCTACTTGTGATCTCTGTCTGTCCAATAAAAAAATAAATTAAAAAACTCTTAAAAAAAAAAAAGAAATGTAGAAATCCACTGAATAATGAACCCCAATTACTGCCTGGATGATTTTTCTCCCATTAGATCCCAATTACACTTTCCCAAGTCAACTCCGGAGACTTTATCCATAAAAAGACTCCATGGGTTCAGCTTTTTAAAAAATATATATACTACACAAAGCTATTAGAAAATCCTCACCAGAACCTGAGAATGATTTCCTTATGGCTCAGGAGATACTGCCAAGATTTCCTTTAAGGTTTACTTAGATGGCACTCCAGTAAGATTCCCATATGGAATTACTCCCCACACAGGAGCCTGACCTGGGGGAAGCTGAACAAAGCAAAGATTATTTACAAACTCCCAAAGCAGGGGCTGTTTTACATTTCTCCCACCCTGGATCTAATTCCATCGGTAAATACAGCACATGTTAAGTTATAAAGCATAATTATGAAAAGGCTGAGAAGTGCTACAAAGGATCGGCCTTCCTGATACTGTGAGGCAGAGACCAAGGGCCAGGGATGGCTGAACAGGCTGCCCACGGTGGTGGCACCCCCGAGTTACCACAATCCCCAGGCCAGCGAGATCCCAGCGGGCTCCTGCTGTTGCTTGAAGACATCTTATAGGAATCATCTATGTTCTGGGGGGCAGATTGCCTGTCAGATAACTTTTGAGCAGTTTCCTTCACATGAGGAAGACACATAATGTGGTAGAGTTTGCGACAGTCCAGTAAGCTCTACCCTGAAAGTAACCTTGAAACCAGGCCCTTGAATAATACAGGCAGTGCTGACACATCTGTTCTCAGTGGGGTGGGCTTTGATTGGGCTTTCTGCAAAGAGGAAAGGAAGTTTTCCATGAAATAAAGCAGAGTATTTAACGACAACAATGAAAGAGCAATAGCTGTTTTTGGTGCATATCCTGAAAACATTGGGTAAAAATCTATAGCTCTTCTTTTTTTTAAAGTGTAGTTTTCAATTACACTTTAGACCACTTGTATTTTATTGAGAAAGCCTCACTTTTTTTTTTTTTTTTCAAATAATAGGGATCCTGTTAAGATACTATTACCTGTAATTAATTGCGCCCTAGACGTTCCTTGGTATCATGTTCATAAAAGAAACATCAGAACATTCATTTGGCAGGAAGCAAAATATTATGCAAGGGGCTGGCAGACCTGGTCTCTGTCTCCCTCAGGCGGGTCATCATGTGTCAGTGGAATAATGGAGAAACAGCATCTCTAGCCCTGAGACCATACATGGGGCTGTTGGAGCGGCCCTAGACTAAACGAAGTGATCTGTTTTATGTAACCGCCATGCAGACACTCTTTTATTTTACTTTTTTAATTACATAAAGAAAGCAGAATGAAGTAAGGTAAAGTTTTGGAGTAAACCTGCCTGGGTTCAAATTTCTTCTCTGCCATTGCTGGCTGCGTCACTAAGTCATGTACCAACTCTGAGTGTCCCTTTCCTCAGTGAAACGGAGCACATTGGTGTTCCCTTCAGTGATGGTCTATTCAGACTTCAGTGACAATCTAAGCTTGGTTCAGTGCCTGTGACATGCAACTCAATACACGTTTGTCGTTTTTAATGGTTATCTGAAGAATTTACACTTTCAAAGCACAAAAGGGAAATCAAGAACCATCTCTATGTGCTTTCTTAGAATGTCCTACAATGAAGAAGATTCTTGGGCGCCTGGCTGGCTCAGTGGATTGGGCCTCTGCCTTCGCCTCGGGTCGTGATCTCGGGGTCCAGGGATCGAGCCCTGCATCAGGCTCTCCGCTCAGCGGGGAGCCTGCTTCCCCCTTTCTCTCTGCCTGCCTCTCTGCCTATTTGTGATCTCTGTCAAATAAATAAATAAAATCTTAAGGAAAAAAAAAGATTCTTGGTTTCTATGCCTTTTGAGGCATAGGTATGTATTCCATAAATGCTATAGATCAAACTGAAAGCACAGTTCCTTTGCAGTATGAAGTGGTGAAAACAATTTTGCTTTCAGAAACTAAAGCGCTAAAAAAATTATTTACAGAATCGTATTAAAAATATCTGATAAATGTTATAATATTAATGTGATGGTATTTGGGGCAGCTTTATCAAAAAAGCTTTATGAAATACGAACATTTCCATTGAATTAAAAATACATGTGTAAGTTTGTCAAATCAGATGATGGTTGACAATTTCCAGAACACATGAAGGTGTATCAAAAAACCCTGGAGAAGGAAAAAGAAGCATGCTTGGTGTTATGATCTACCTGAAAATCTATTTCTGTTTGACCTGAATTACTAATTTTAGATTTAAAAACTACTTTGGATTCCAAAATCTAAATTATTCAAGATGTGGGACACCTGGGTGGCTCAGTGGATTGAGGGTCTGCCTTCAGCTCAGGTTATGATCCTGGGGTCCTAGAATCTAACTTAGGGTCAGACTCCCTCCTCTGCTCCCCCTCTTTGCTCCTGCTCTCTCTCTCTCTCTCTCTCTCTGAAAAGAAATAAAAAATCTTTAAAAAATAAAAAAGTAATAATAATTCAAAATGTGATTTTTAACATGTTTTTGATTGACAGCAAATTTGAAAATATCATTACAGGTTTTCTTTTCCCTTGGGCATTATAAATATAATATGTACTTTTAAACTTCTTGCTTTATTTTAGCAAAGAGGCAATCACACAAAAGTCTTTCCTAAGATGTTCTAAATTGAGAAAACCATTTTCTAGTATCTAGTAACAATCAGACCCATTACTTGATAGCTATTGTGTATATGTGTAAGTTTCTATTGCTAGGTCCTGTAAAGTGTGTGTGTATGTGTGATGTGTTACCTATTCCAATTCCAATTCCAATTTCAATTCCAATTCCTAGATTTAGAATCCAGAACTAAAATTGTTCTTATTTCTTTACAATTCTAGTCTTCTAGTGGACAGTCTGTTTTGTCCTATAGAGACCTTTCATTCAATGAATAATTCAGACTCAAACTGCATATTGGTAACTATATTTTAAACCAAAAAAATTCCTCACATAATAAATACATTTTATGCACATTAACTTCAAATTTACTTCAGAAAGCTATTTACAATATAAATAATTATAAATGGGAACACTTTGCAAGATATCATTGACATAACTAATATCTTCTACTTTACATTCCAAAGTAAAAGTTCAAATTACAGATTTATACTATGATACCACTAAAAACTATACATTGCAAGATGGTATTTGAAATATTGGCAATCAGTATCTTCTTTCACAAATATAATCCTTTTTATAGCATGTCAGTCAAAAAACAAACATAAAATATTTTTATCTTTTTTGAAGTGCCTACTCATAAGTTTTAGTTTTTGAAATATTTCCCTTTGGAAAAAAAAAATGGAAAAAAGTTACAGTACTTCTAAAAATTTTTCCACGCCAATTTCATTTCTTTTGAAATGTAAACACACCAGGGCTGTTGGTGTAAATTCAGCTGTGATTAAATGTGTTCCAGATCAGCAAATTAGGACAAATTCTCCACTATATAGGTATATGAAAGCAAAGTCCCATGCAGCGAAATTTTTGCAATAAATTAAATTGTAAGTGTTTGGTTCAAAAGTTTTAGGATTTCTTGTGTGAACCATCAGTTTTTAAAGAGCACAGCAGAACAGAATCTTGTTACTTGCTTTACAACTGTGTGTGTGTGTGTATATATATATACACATATATATACACACATATGTATATACACATAAATATGTGTGTATAGAGATACACACACACACACACACGTGTAGCCTTTCTGCATACAGTCCTAGAGAAGGAACTCTGAACAAACCCCTATTTAATATGAGCACACTATCACATTTTGAGTTAAGCACTACCCGTACAACTCCTGTGCACAAGAAATGAGCGCCACATGGTCATTTCCCCCAAGAACATTTTCTTCGTAAGATACCCTTTGCATGTGCCCATAGTTGTCCTGTCATTCATTTAAAGTTTAGAATGATCTTTTATCCACAATGCATGTCCCAGTAAAAACTAACCAGTAGGTTCTGCTGTCTTAGAGACAAATCCCTATTCACAAAAACTGACATTTACATGAAAATTGAATCACTTATTTGGAGAGCCATAGGATTTACATTCTTTAAATCATTCAGAAAGTAAAATGTATATCTATGTTCTATGGTTTGAATGAACTGAGGAACCAAATTTGGGCATTCAAACTTGTTTAAAGCAAAGAAAGTGTATTAAGGTGTAAGCTAGTCCACTGGGCAAGGTAAGTTACCCCCAAATAACCAAATCGGCACTTTTCCAAGTATCAGCATTCACTCTGTCACTTCCAAACACTACTAGTACTAATAGAATTGCACTGAATATCTTAGTCATGTCCTGCTCTTGAAAGGGAGAGTGAGCTATAAAATAACATAACTGTATTCAAAATGTCTCTTTAGCTGTAGTGTCTTCTATCAAACTTGTCTAAACCAAGGTCTAGATCTTGGATGGTAAAAAGCGTTTCATTTTATTTTAAGATAACTATGCATATTTTCCAAATGTCCTTTTATTGAATAGATCCTTATCCCTCGTTCAAAAAAGAAAAGAAAATGGAGCATATTATCCTTTTCTGGAAGATCCCATTAAAGCTTATTTTAAGTGGGATTCTCTGCCCAAAGGCAGCATGTGGCAGCAGGGTGTAGAGAGAATTAAGAATAGTACCCGATGGAAATATTCTAGCCCTATAAAATATAATCAAGAGAGAATGAGTGGATTTTCTGTATAAACACTGAAAGTTAATTACTTATTGCATCCTGTCTCATTTTGAATGTCACATCAGCACTCTATCATATTATCCTAGATCAGGCAATTATGGTTTAGAAAAGCTAGCCCATTATATTCAGCATAGTAGGTCAAAAGATTTGTGAAACTGAACAACACCTAAATGTCCATCTGTAGTGTTTATGACATTAATATTATGCATCCAAAAATAATACATCAAATCTGTATATTCTCAATAGTTTTAATAGAATTTTCTCAAGGAATATTGGGGAAGTATTTATTTCTTTGGTCATCCAAATTGTTAAATTAGGTCTTACAGGTAGGTAAAATGGGTGATAAGGATATTCTTACTGTTACTAGAAAACATGAACTTTGTATCATCTAATGAATTGCTACCTATTACACTAGCAATTGGATATAGCACATTTTTATGAATCCAGGTGTGAGAAGAATCATACTTCTCTATTTCTATCGAATATCATGATTCTCAACATTTAGCAAAGTTATGGAACTCAAGGATTAAAACTAAGGCCAATTTAACTTTAACTAAGTAAGTTATTGGGAACATATGCATTTTACATCCCATATTTTAAAAAGACACAGTTGACATCTTCATTATGAGGAAATATGTTCCTGGACAGAACAAGATAATGTAGATTATAAATACATTTTAACACATTGTGTATATTAAAAAGATACTTTGTCATAAACTATCTCATCTTATTTTGGGGCCATTTTTTAATAATCATGCCACATTGCAAAAATTGTAAGCTTATAATACTGTGGACCTGGAAGGCATTATATGTAATGTAATAAATCTGCCACTATAAAATTATTGACCTGTAAATTAAATAATTGTTTGTATTTAAAACTGAGTCACCTAACAAAATTTTTAATTAGGATGTAACATAGATATTTCTGTCTTCACTTAAAAATATTGGTCATACCGTTTTAAAGAGCATTATTTCTTCTGATTATCCCCTATTGGTAGAGTGCATAATCTATTTTTCACCAATTAACTATCTGCCATTTTAGGATTTCACTGAAGTCTCTTCAATGGTGTTCTTTTCTTTCATATCAGTTCCTTTTCCTTGAGTCTGAGGACTCTATTTATTTTTGGTAGCGTGTATGTCCATCAGTAAAACCCATCTGTATAGATTTCCTTTCCAAAATACACCATATTCTTCCGATATCTGTACCTTTGAACCACTTACCTACCTACAGAATTCCCCCAAAACTTTAGCATTCCTAAAACCTTGTTTCATGTTTCAAATTGATCAAAAATCTATTTTAAGTATTCCAGAGGTTTTTCATGAATATTCTTCTCAAAATCACTACGTACGCACTTTTTGCTTAGTTTAATGTGTAGTTTTTCTTGTTCTTTGAACTTTTTTGAAAGTATATACGATAACCACTAACTTTCTCACTTACACTTTTTCCCTTTATGACACAAATGTCGCTATGTCATACCCAAGAAATACTTATGTAATTTCATGTCACTTCTGTTGTCATATACAAATGACCCCCTCTTCATCCCTCAGATTATCATCATTCAGATTGTCGCCTACCTATAAACTGCCAAATAACTGTGTTAAATGAGGAAACTAGAGTACTAATCCCTGAGTGGTCAGTGTCATGTTCTGTCTTCAAAATCATGAGTCCATTTCTTCCAATACATTTCCCTCCTTGCAGATGGCAAGGGTTGCAGGCATGGGACGCCTAGGAAATACTGCCTAAGAAACTTCTCTAATCGCTTGCGTGATCTAACTTTGTTTTGATTACTAGAGACTAGTGCATGAAATAAATCGTCCTTGCTTTCCTAGTCCCTCACCAGTTTTGACCATCCACATTCTGGCTGAACCAGAAAGTTGACTATAATTACACATGCCTAAAAGAACCCATGTACCTGCTGAAGTTACAAAGAACCTGGACCTCCGCAGGAGTGCCGACAAGTCAGAATGATGGTCTTGACAACGGACAGTGGAGAGCTAATGGGTCAACAACTCTAATTCTGCCGCACCGGTGATCCACAGAACCAGGGCACGTCAGAAGGGCCCAGGCACAGTGAGCGATACATCAATATTCCCAAACTAACTCACAGCCAGGGCCAGGACTGGAACCCAGAGATCTTGCATTCAAGTCTGCTGGGTTTTCTACCGTCTCGCACGAACTTAACACCAAGTTCATTGTTTCCACCGTTCACAGACAATAGGGAAACGAGCGCTTGGCGTGTTGCTTCATTTGAAGTGACTCTTACCCTTTTGGCCACCTGTCCATCAGCCCAAGCTTTTATCTTGGGCTCTCCCTGAGGCTTTCCACATGTTGTCGCATTTGCACATCTGTGCTCTGAAATGTTCTCGTGCACACTGCCACCATGTAGCCCTCCACTGGCTTTCCTTAGTTCTTTTTTGCACTTATCGGCCTTTTTTTTTTGCTTGATGAATTGGTTTGAGTCTTTTATTTGGTTGGTTTTATAGCCTCAAATATATTGATTACGTATTTAGAGGCTAAAATTTTTGTGTTGAGATATCATTTCATTTCTCTCTGTCTCTGGCCTGTCCATCTTCCCTAAACGATTTCCAATTGGATGCACCAGGTTTTTTATGTGTGTCCCAACATCTTAGTCCTTTTACTTAGAAAACCCTTACTGCTATGTCAGTGTGATGTTGTTCCTCGTCTAACTCAAAAGGTGAAAAATCATCACTTCCTGATTGCTTGTAATGGATACCAGGTGGAAACTCATTCTTGTACCATACCCGGAACCACTTCCCTAATTTATGCCTGAACCAAATGGGCTGACTGGTTGAAACCACAACCAAGAAACCAGTTTACAAGATGTAGCTCTCTCTCTTTCTCTCAGTTATTTTAGGAATGGAAATTTCTTTAATAAGCCTAATGTGCTAGGGTTAAGAAAACTTACCCATTTGGGTTGTATTTGAGGTCTCCAGTCAACATTTCTGCATGTAAAGTGTACACAGCAGTGTGTGGACGGGGGGTCTGTGTGTGTGAGGTTTACTGGCGCATCCCAGTGCAATGCTGTCTTCTACCGGTCCTTTAATGTGGTATATATGCTCATTTAATCTACACAAGTACTTCTCAAATCAAAATTTATCTATTCTGGTTCCCATATAATTAGAGGGGCAATTTATGTATTCATTTAACTCCATTATCTGCATGTAACCCTGAATGCTAGTGCTCTTTGATTTCACAGGAACACATGTCAAATATCCAGTAACTTAAATTATCCTCTCTAACCATCTGTGGCATAGTAAATGCTGGTAATGGGGCATTAAACTATAAATATGTTTCAGAGAGCCTTAAAGAACAAAATATTTTAGAAAAAAACATCAGCTTCCATTGGTTATTATAACGGATGTTCCCTTGTGTCCCTGTGCCGGGTCTGGCTGCATCCTTAGATGGGAAGTTACATCAAAGTGTGAGCCATTACAGCCCAAGGAATAGTTCCTAATGGTTTCACTGTCATATAAGTGCTCCAGGGCATATCCAGTTAATGTGTAAGCATGCTTATCAAAATACTGCCGGTGAGAACCAAAGCAGTTTGGAGAGACGGCAGGATGGTCTCCTGCTGTCTGATGTGGAGACATGTCCGAATGCAGATAGTCTTTAGCTAGGATCAAACTGGATTTTGAAATGCGATCCGAATTGGGACTACTTATTCGAGACAGTGCAGTGGGACTGTTGTCATAGTCATTTTCGTGAGGGCTCAGCATCTTTCCCTCTCTCTGCTGGATGTGGTCACATGGTGAAGTGTTGGCAAGAGCCGAGCTGTGGCAGACGTCCCCCGCTGGCGGGGGCTGTTGGTAGTTTGCAAAACAGAGGGAGTGTTTTTTCCCAGCTCCATTAATGGAAGCCAGTTGGTCTGGGGGGGCCTTCCTTAGCTGCAATCTGTTCTCTTCTTCTTTAATCATTTGCTGGGTGGCTCTTATCAGAGTTTCAATTTTGCTAGGTTCGTGTGGGCTACTTTGATACTGCTCAGTGCGGTATCGGTCACCTGATTCGCTGGCAGACCCAGGGTCTGGAGAACTGACCACACTATCTTCATCCCAATGACCTCGCCCTAGAAATTAGAAAAAGGAAAAGTAAGTGGTCTCAAAATTGACCCCAAAAACTGTGTGTTTCTTTTTCCTATTAAAAGAAAACTTCATCTTTCATTTTAAATATATGCACCAATATTTGAAACAGACGTGGGCTCACACAACAAAGCGTCAATGTATTGTACTGGCGTTCATAGTTTTCAGTGGCTTTTAAGTGCAGATGGAGTTTATCACAAGTTTTTTAGAAAGTAAACCTTGCCCATGGGTCCTAAAGGCCAATTAACAAAATGATAAGAGTGTTTATACTTCTCCATGTATGCATATCGTTGGACCTGTCTGACTGCAAATAAAAGAAAAATGCATAACATTTGGTTGATGAGACTTTCTAGAGAAATGTTATGCTTAGAAAATGCTTTCCATTGAGTTTGAGGAGGACAATGATAGAGACTGGACTACCTTCCCAATTCCAAATAAATCATCTAAAATGTTAAAATCGTTAAGTATATCCTAAGTAGAATTACAATAAAGCTCTAATGTTAGTTTTAAAACCATTCGAGGGTTAGATAAATGCATATATATTCATAAGTACATATATGTGTACATGCATGCATGGATATAGATATCTTGTCCCAATCAAAAATATAAATATTGTCTCTTCAAATCTAGAGATAAAAATCAGTTTCACATATACTCATACAGTAACTCTGGTATCTTAGTTTCTGAAGTAAGGTAAAGAACAAATAAATATTTAAAATGTTAATAGCAATCTGTTCTGAACCCCAGAGAGAGATCTAATACAAAGGAACAATGCATCCAAAATATATTCCATAAGCTACATTATTCTTAAAGCAGTGTGAAGTCAATAGAAAAAGGGAAAAGAAAAGCAGGGAGGGACATATGAAAGCTGTAAACTGCTTAATGCAGAAGAGAAGCCCTGGATCACACTGTTCATTGCTTTCCTTTTCCTCTTTCTTCTTATTTTATTTCTAATATTTTCTTCCAGACTATGGAGTTAAGTTAAGCCAGGATTTTCGCTTCACTCCATTCTTTGGCAAGCAATTGCCCTTTGCCCTGGGTGTCCATTACCAGTCTACCATACTAGAGAAACTCAAAGCAAAAGCAGAAAAATAAAAAGCAAAAACAGAAACAAATGAAAATCCTTCGTGGAAGGACGTCAGTGCCTGGGTGGTGTCTGACGGAGCCTATGGGTGACTGCGACATTGTTCAGCACGTTTCCCTAAAGACCCTAAAGACCCAGCAAGAAGGGTAATAGTACCCTGTTAGAGCAACCTTAATGTCACTGACTTTTAATGAAACAGGGAGGTGTCAGAGACCTGTCCGGGCTCCAGTCTGGAATGGACTGGGCTCTCCCTCACCAGTTCACTTTGAAATGAACAAAGAAGAACGTCATTGACCCTCAAAGCTTCCACCACAGCTCCCGTTTCTATGTGGTCGTAAAACTGTACAATAATCCCACGGTGACAATCTCCAAGGGTTCTGTATATCATTCCATCTTCCCCCCCAGAAGACATTATGGGTTTTCATAATAATGCAGGAGGGGGTGGTTACCAGTATTTAAGGCCCAGTGGAGGGATCAACCACCTGTGGCGTGAGCGACAGACCGTACAGCAAAGCCTGGACTCCCCAGGAGGTCAGTGGCGGCCTCACTGAGAAGCACTGCAGATGAGCCCCAAAACTACAGAGGTCTACTTTTGAAGCATCAGAATACAGAAGAAAATCATACGCAAGAAATGTAAACGCATACATATTCCATGTTCAACGGACTTACTCAATATTTGACTTTCACTTAATTTCTACAGTTTTTATGATGTTTATACTGGGAATCATTTTTACTCACATGTCAAAAATAAATGCACCTGGCAAGCATGAGCAAGATTAGTACACCTAAAAAGAGTGGCTGCCCTTTGTAAAACCCCACTGATGCCAGTTCCTGATTTATCAATTCAAAGGAGAAAACCACCGGGTCAGTCCCTGCGGCGTCAAACCTAGAATCTCAGAAACCTGCCCAGGGGCCCAATGCTGCCAGCTCAGGACTCATTTCAGCTGCCCTTACCGTGGATCCTGTGGATGGAAGCGATGTGAGGCATGCTGTTTTCATAGGCTTCTCTGCTTTCTGGGGAAGACTTGGTCAGGGGCAAGGCTGCGCGAGAGCCCCACCAGGGCTCCCTCCCGGCCTGCGGCGTGCCCAGGAAGTACCTGCCTGCCTCACACCGGCCTCCCTCGCAGGCCTGCGTGTGGAAATGCCTCTCCTCCACCAGCCTGGAATGGTCCAGTGCAAAGCCGTAGCACAGAGAGCTGCGGTCAGAGAACTGTCTGTAGGCGCACGACGCGTCATGCTGAGAGCCCGGTCTCTCTGCGGGGTCCAGGAGCTGAGGCGAGGCTGTGTCGGTCAGGGGACTTCCACCCCACTGGCTGTCGTGGTCAGACTCGGATCTTTCCGTGTGAAATCCTGAGTACTGAAACCAAGAGAATGAAAAAAGTAGATTTCAAAAAAAAAGGTGGGGGGGGGGAAGAAAGCCTTTTTACTCAGCCATACACCGTGAAGGTCATGTTGACCTTAAAAGCACCAAAATAAACTCTACAAACTCTATCCCCACACTGGGCACTGGGAATCACTTAATTAGTCACACAGGAGGTAAACGTGGTAATGACAGGGACGGAAGAACTAAACACCAGGCAGAGCAGAAGGGCTTCACGTGAGTGACCTCACCTCGTTCTTCTATCAACCCTTTAACGAAGATATCAGTGACCCATTGCATGACTAGAGAAACTAAGGCCCAAGAGAGAAAATGATTTGCTCAAGGCCACAGGTGAGCAGGTGGCAGAGTCAAAATTCAAACCCAAGTCCTCTATCCCGTCCCACAAGGTATTGCCAGAGGGAGAGCCCAAGAAAGCTCCATGTTTTATTCCCATTCGCTGTTCAGATTTTTTTTTTTCTTAATTTAAAAACAAAAGAAAATTGAGGCCCAAAGTGCTGTACCTTCACTCTTCACACTGGCCTGTGAACTCCCCAAGGCCCATGCTGGATACATGCTAGGACAGCTAATGAAGGCTTAACTAATTCCATGGCAATATAACTTTTAAAAAGACTGGCGCATATAGGCTGAACCCAATCACTAGGAGGCATTTCTTCCTTTCCTAGGTAAAACTCCAAGTATGCTGGGATCCTCAGGATAAAACAGCCGCGCAATACTGTGCCTCGTTGGAGTCATACAGCTCATCTGCTGTCAGTTAACTGATCTGGCATAGAAAGAAAATGCCAGAGGTTTGGCAGACCTCCCTAGGAGATATGCTCAGTTGGAAGTTCCTCATGAGCCACTCAAATTAATAATATAGTTTCTACCAGTTTTTGGTTACACAAAGCTAAACACAAGTCTGGGTCCCCTACAGAGGTTACCTGTTCTGATAATCATAGGTGCCATTTATTGAGACCTTACAGTGTGTCTGGCAGTTGCTAATCATGGTACATACATTCTATCACTGAATCCTCACAACCTCCTGGGCAGTAACAGGGCTCTATTTTACAGATGGGAAAACTGAATCACTGAGTGTTCTAATAAGATGGAATGGCCACCTGCAGTCCACCCGGCTCAAAGCCTGCCCTCCAACCATGTTTTACAGAGAAAACACTATCAAGGAAAAGAGGAGAGAGGAAAGGATCCAGTGTTAGAGACATTTCCAGAAAAGAAGCAGGAACCAAAATATAGTCTCTAGAACCAAAATATGAGTCCATTACATTTTTTCTCTTATCCCAGGAGAAAGAGGGATGGATGTGTGGTGCTGTGGGGGGCCCAGGAGAAATTCAGGCAGCTCTGGCTAGGGACTCTTGGAGCCAGAGAGATGTGGTACAGAGGTTCTGGGGGAACCCTGAAGTCTGCTAATAACACAGCATGATCAGGAAGGAGTTCTATACAAATTCCAAGTTCGAGATCTTTCTGTTACCATACCTCATTATGACTTTAATAATTTTCCAAGGGTACATATGGACTATCAGCATATGCCACCAAGAAAAAAAAAATAGTAAATGCAGCTTCTTTCCCTGAAGAACCACAAGGCACCCAAAGTACCATTTCCCTACATCACACTTCCATAGGCCATCAGCCTTTTCTCCCTATGAACACTGGGCTCTCATTTTATGAGACACCACCTTCACTTCCACTGAGGGAATGTTGGTACCCCTTTCCTTATTGAGGGGGGATCAGAGTGCCATACATTTGCCCTTTGGTAACACCATTTGTGCACCTGCCTAGGAAAATTTCAGATCATCAGTGCTTTTCCAAGCTAGGAATTGCCCAGACTCTTCTTGTTTTGATAAAAGTATAAACCAGGCCTATTTCTGAAGTACTCCAGTCAAGACTTTTGAGCCTTGTTGAGAGGGGAAAAAGCTTTCCCTGAGTGTGTATGGGAAAGTGCTATTGGCGCAGCACAGAAGAACATTCTGTCCTTCACTCACAAAGAAAATTCAACACAAGGCAACCCTGGCATACATGAGGTACATGTTTCAAGAGCACCCAAAGAAGAATTTGATGGATAAGCCTCTTGTCAATAGTCAGGAAACTATGACAGCAAGTACACTGTCCTTGAAGCAGGCGGAAGTTGGGTGGTTGAGTTAGACCAAGAAGATTGGTACAGAGCAAAAGACTAGAATCAAACCTTTGTTTTTCAAGACCTGTAAACCTGCACCTGCGTGTATCATCAATCCTCTGAGCCACATTCACCCCTTTAAAATGAATGGCACTGGATGTAAACTCTGTTGAGAACCCTAGAGACCCACACATTGATCTGAAAAAATTTCAGGTGTTTGTCAAGTCTTAGAGGGAAGAGAGAGAGCAGAAAGAAAGGCGGGCGGCCAGTACATGCGGAATGTGCCATTCACTCAGTGGAAGTGTGAGGAAGACCTCACACCTACCTTTGCTGCTTACTACATATACAATCTTGTGCAAGTAATTTAATTTCTTTTGTCTCAACAGGAAAGGCTCATGAAGATACTTAATTTATCAAAGGCAAAACCAGAATGGGGGCCATTTAACGGAAGAGGAAATAGGTACAGGGAACCAAGAGAACCGGATTCCAGGTCCACCCCTGCTAGTAACTCTCAGGGTAACCTTGGGCAAATTACTTTAACTTTCTTAGGCTCCCCCATAAGTGATATATTGGATTAGGTTAGATGCTCTCTAACTTTTCTTTCAGCTTTAGCATTCTACATGATAGAATCATTATTCGGTATCCTTTCTAGTGTTAAAACATAGGATTCCTGTGCCTGTCCTTATATTTTACTGATTTAAAGGAGATAAATTATTTAGAACTATAATCCAAGTCCAGGAATTTTTATTGTCATGGTTATAAAAAGAAAGTTGTTATGTAAGTTTTATTTTACTATTATGTAAATGTTCCCCCAAGTGTCCCCTTAAAGCACAAGTTTTATAGGGACTACATGATGCCTTTTGGTCAATAAATTATTATATTCTAGAGGCTTCTGACAGGATAATGGCAGCCATTTGAATGTGTACCTCTTCACAAATACTACCCCTAGAACAAAGAGCACAAATGGAATCACCCATGACCCATGCTATCGGCATTACTGAGAGGCAGAGAGTATGCTAAATCTCAATTTATAAAAAATAAAAATAAAAAGTCAAACAGCAAACATTATGAACCTGTGGGTCTAGAGAGCAGGATAAGGGCAGGTATAAGAAACTCCGAGAGTGAGATGTCAACCAGAGAAGAGAGAAAGAGAGAAGTTTGAGAGAAAGAGAGAGAGAGAGTGAGTTTAGGACAAAGGCGAAACAGACAAAATTGTCCACAGAAAGAAAAAATACATCACAAGTAAGTGCTAAAATAAGAACAGAAGTCAGTATCTGGTAGTTCACCATACTGGCCACAGGGAAAGGGCTCAAAATCAAACAAAATCTAGGGCAGCAGCCTGGGACAAGTATCGTTTTCATAAGAGAAAAATGTAAATTGAGAATGCGTTGTGTCCGAAAGGAGATAGCAGTGAAAGGGAAGGAGGAAAGGGGGAAACTAGGGATCCAGAAAATAGAAAAGAAAAGAAAAAAAAAGACCGGTGAATCCCTTCTTTCCTCTCTACCACTGTCGTCATCCATTTACACAACTTATTTCACAATATTGATAAGATAGGGTGCTCTTTAAATAGTTAACTCAACCCATGAAATGCTAAGGAGTAGGGGAAATATTAAACTCTCTATAAAACTTCTGTAGGAAAACAAAACATGAAATGGGAACACGATCATCTCAGCTGATAAAAATTCTCATCAGATAACCAACTATGTCACAAAGGAAAGTTGTAAGACAACACACCAACCTAAAATAAGAACCTTTAACAAGCACACGCGATGTACTTGGGCACACATGCTCAGAACCAGAAGTGTTAAAACTAAGCGATGGATCCCAAAACCCCACCTAACAACAACAACAATAACAAAAGAGGAAAAAAGACAATGAAAACTGACCAAACACACAGAAATTGAATAAGTGAAGAATAAGTTGCAAGTTATGAAGAAAAGTATAGATTTGAATGGACATTTAATGAGGGAAATTGAAGATAAGTTGGAAAACATGTAAGGATACAAAAAATTGGACAGAGAAAATCAAAAGGTCAAAGTAGTTGAAAGAAGATAGAAAAGGCTCAATACATACATAGTGTTTATGTAGAAGGCAAAGGAACTAGAACTGTCAGAACAATTTGAAAAAGAAGAATATAGTGAAAGAGAAAATCAGCTTCAAGACTTACCATCATAACTGTGTGGTATTGATGGAGAAATACATGTACAGATCAATAAAACAGAATACAGAACCCATAAAGGAAACCATACAAATACGCCCAACCAATTTTTTACAAAGGTGCAAAAACAATTCAACAGAGGAAAGACAGATTCTCAACAAATGGTTGCTGAAATAATTGGACATCCACAGGCAAAAATAAAATGAACCTCAACCCAGGTCTCATACCTTATATAAAAATTAACTCAGTGGATCACAGACTTAAATATAAAATATAAATATAATAAAAAACTTAAAAATAGAAATATAAAATTGTAAAACTTTTAGAAAATAACAAACAGAAGAAAATCTTTAAAATCTGGGACTAGGTAAAGATTTTTTAGATTTGATAACAAAACATGTGTATTAAAAAACTTTTTGGTAAATTGGACTTGATCAAAATTGAAAACTTATGCTTTGTAAAAGATTTTGTTAAGAGGATGAAAAGAAAAGCTGCAGACTAGGAGAAAACATTTCAAAACCACATACCCAACAAAAGGACTAGAATCTAGAATATAAAGAACTCTCAAAACTCAATAATAAAAAAAGGGGGCAAAAGACCTGAAGAGCCATTTCACCAAGTAGATAATAAGATGACAATCACATGAAAAGATGTTCAATATCATTAGCAATTAGGGAGATGCAAATTAAAACCACAATGAAATATCACTATAGACCTAATAGACTGGCTAAAATTAAAAATAGTGACAACAACTGGGCTCCTTGGTGGCTCAGTTGGTTAAGCGACTGCCTTCAGCTCAGGTCATGATCCTGGAGTCCTAGGATCGAGTCCCGCATCAGGCTCCCTGCTTGGCAGGGAATCTTCTTCTCCTTCTGACACTCCCCCTTCTCATATTCTCTCTCTCATTCTCTCTCTCAAATATATAAGCAAAATCTTTTTTAAAAAGTTAAAAAAAATAAAAAATTTAAATTTAAAAAAATGGTGACAACATATGCTGACAAAAATGTAGGAAAATTGGATCATCCGTACATTGTTGATGGGAATGTTAAATTGTACATCTGCCCTGGAAAATAGTCTGGTAGTTTCTAAAAACAAACAAACAAACAAAAACTAAAACTAAACATACAACTACCATAAGTAATCCTGGACGTTTTTCAGATAAAGGAAAATTATATTCACACAAAAACCTATACACAAATGTCTAGAACAGTACCTTTTTATCCACATCCTAGTTCTCTTTTCTCCCCTAAGATTTATTTATTTATTTATTTGAGAGAGAGAGAGAGAAAGAAAGCGCAAGGAGGAGGGGCCGAGGGAAAGAGAGAGTCTCAAGCAGACTCAGAGCTGAGCTCAGGGCTGGATCCCACGACCCTGAGTTCGTGACCTGCGCCAAAGCCAAGAGTTGGACGCTTAACAGACTGATCCTCCCAGAGGTCCCTCTGGTCTTCTTTGTTACTGTGCTCTTACTTTTTAAAAGAAAGTAAAATGCACATAAAATTTTTAGTCTTACCAAAAAAAAAAAAAAAAAATTTTTTTTTTAGTCTTACCCATTTTTAAGCACACATTTCAGTGGCAGTTAACACATTCACATTCCTGTGCAACCATCAGCACTACCCATCTCCAGAACTCTGTGTCCTGCAAAACTAAAACTTTATACCCATCAAACAATTACCCCCATTCTCCCCTCCCTCAAGCCCCTGGAAACCACCACTCAACTTTCTGTCAAAGGAAAAATAAATGAATCCCAGGAACCCCTGGTTGCCATAACACTAGGTATTCCCAGAACCTAGCCACCTCACAGATCTTTCTGACACTCTTATCCAATCATGCCACTCTCCTGCTTAAAACCACTCTTTTTTTATGTCTTTCTGTCTATGACTCATAACACATCAATACCACCTACGCATAGAAAGAACTAGAGAAGATGCAAGGAGAAATAGGAGACCAAGAAACCACTCTCAGTATAAAATATGTAAAGTCAATTAAAAAAAAAAAAAAACACAGAAGACTTTAAAAAAAAAACAGTTAAATTTTAGGGCTATCAATCAAACTTTGAATATTGATAATAAAGGATGAACCTTAGTGTACATGACTAATCATCAAAATTAATCAAATAGTAGGTCACAAAGAGAGCCTCAGGTAATTTCACAAAGTATAAATATTACAACTGATACTCTGACAACAATGAATAAAAAACAGAAATTAAAAACAATTTTTATAAGACTCTTTCACTGAAAATAAACCCCCCAAACTATTAAATAATTCTTGGGGAAGATAAGTAAATGCAAACATAAACTATAGATTTTCTGGGAAAAAGATAATGAAAATATTACATGTCTGGTTTTATAGGATACACAGCTTTAGACACTTAAATAATAAAAATGAAGGAATAAAAAGGTGCCCAGGTGCCCCTAATTTGGCAATTCTTAAGAAAAACTGCAAATGTCCATGTCATCACCTGGGTAGCTCAGGCAGTTGAGCGACCGACTCTTGATTGTGGCCTAGGTCATGATCTCAGGGTCCTGGTACTGAGTGGGTCTCCTCACTCAGTGGGGAATCTGCGTGACAATTCTCTCCCCCTCTCCTTCTGCCCCTCTCCTCCACTCACTCTCCTTGTCTAAAATAAATAAATAAATCGTAAATTTGTTTTCAAACCCTGCAAGCTCCTTATTCTAAAGAATCATTAGACCAAGCAATACACATTGCAGTATTAAGGCTTATGTAAAGAGACATCATATATGGAACCTATTACGAGATGATTTAGAAAAAAATAATGTGGAAGATGGCAAGGAATAGAGACGATGAAAATAAAGCAAATACAGCAAAATGTTAAGTCCTGGTGAACCTAGGTTTAGTATACAGGAATAATTTCCTATTCTTGCTTCCTTCCTTTATGTATGAAAACATTTCAAAATATTTTAAAATCAAAAAAGCCATTGAGTACATTGATACCTTATTTGTAGAATAGAGACAAAGCCATTAAATGAAAATATTTTTCTGAAGAAATGGGAATTTGACCCCAAAATACTGTAACTTATGGGGTGCCTGGGTGGCTCAGTGGGTTAAAGCCTCTGCCTTCAGCTCAGGTCATGGTTCCAGGGTCTTGGGATCCAGCCCCGCCTTGGGCTCTCTGCTCAGCGGGGAGCCTGCTTCCTCCTCTCTCTCTGCCTGCCTCTCTGCCTACTTATGACCTCTGTCTGTCAAATAAATAAATAAAATCTTTTTAAAAAATACTGTAACTTAGTTATACAAATATCTTTGTTTTTATTCCTGATTATTAATATTTTGTACATAAAAATGTAATTTTAATTTATCCATTAGGGATTCCAGTAGAAACAACATTGGACTCAAATATGGGAGGACCCTGGTTTACTCTCATGTGATTATGCAGTAGTAACTAACCTCTGCACTACTTTGTGACTGGTACAAAAGACCACTTTCCTTGGGTCTTGATTTTCCCATCTGCAAAACGGGAACAGACAGACTATCAACAGTGTGGTATTGCAACAAGGACCAATAAATAATATACAGCAAAGCACTCTTAAAAATGCAAACATGTTATAGATACATATGTATGAAGTAAATGCCCTTAATTAGTAACTTTCACTTGGGTAAGCAGGAATGCTTCATATCACCATCTTGTAAAAACTATTTTTCCCCAGACTGTATTATCTAGAGGTCCTATTTTTCAGTGCCACCCTACAGGTATGAAAGAGATAAAACATACATATTAAAGGATAAAGAAATTAGCCTTCTGACTGTAAAAAGAAATCAGGCCACTGGCCAATCATCTGAATACTAGGGCCTTTTCTTCCAAATACTCTGATTTTTTTTTTTAATTTTTTTATTTATTTATCAGAGAGAGAGAGGGGGAGAGAGCGAGCACAGGCAGACAGAATGGCAGGCAGAGGCAGAGGGAGAAGCAGGCTCCCTGCTGAGCAAGGAGCCCGATGTGGGACTCGATCCCAGGACGCTGGGATCATGATCTCAGCCGAAGGCAGCTGCTTAACCAACTGAGCCACCCAGGCGTCCCAAAATACTCTGATTTTCAAAGCTGAAATGCACTTCGATACCACTGGTTCTTAATGCTTAAGCTTTAATCGATGAGCACTGGGTATTATACGGAACTAATGAATCATTGAACATTACATCAAAAACTAGTGATGTGGGGCGCCTGGGTGGCTCAGTGGGTTAAAGCCTCTGCTTTCGGCTCAGGTCATGGTCTCAGGGTCCTGGGATGGAGCCCCACATTGGACTCTCTGCTCAGCAGGGAGCCTGCTTCCCCCTCTCCCTCTGCCTGCCTCTCTGCCTACTTGTGATCTTTGTCTGTCAAATACATAAATAAAATATTTTTTTAAAAAAGTAGTGATGTTGATGGGCATCTAGGTTCTTTCCATAGTTTGGCTATTGTGGACATTGCTGCTATAAACATTCGGGTGCATGTGCCCCTTTGGATCACTACATTTGTATCTTTAGGGCAACATGGAGGCTTAAGTGGGTAGAAGAAGAATAAATGAAACAAGATGGGATTGGGAGGGAGACAAACCATAAGTGACTCTTAATCTCACAAAACAAACTGAGGGTTGCCGGGGGGAGGGGGTTTGGGAGAAGGGGGTGGGATTATGGACATTGGGGAGGGTATGTGATTTGGTGAGTGCTGTGAAGTGTGTAAACCTGGTGATTCACAGACCTGTACCCCTGGGGATAAAAATATATGTTTATAAAAAATAAAAAATTAAAAAAAATAAAAATTAAAAAAAAAAGTAGTGATGTACTATATATGCTGGCTAACTGAATATAATAATTTTTTTTTAAAAGCCTCAAAGGTTTGTTTTGAGGGTGGAGAGAGAATGGGAATCATGATAGACTAGAATACATGTAAGCCCTCTAGATGATTCTTCCAGCAACTGCTGACATCCACACTAATTTCAAGGAAAACAAAATAATATTTTAGGATCTATAGAACATCTGCTATTCTTTGAAAAGGTAAGGGTGCTTTCTCCTGTATTTAATGCTAAGAAACTGAACGATTTAATTCCCTATTTTAATTAGGTTACATCCATCAAAAAAAGTTCACTGAAGATTAATTTTTGGTTTATTTTGCTGAAACCTCTGTTTCTCTTCCGTAGAAAATACGTTGTCATCCTAAATATTCTGCACCCTAATTCATCCCTATTTCTTATTTAAAATTTAATTTTCAAAACAGGTATTCATGTTGGCAAATTAAAAAATAAGTCAGGTGAAAGATGCCCTTGTTCTCACGAAATATGAAACCCAATGCCACCCACGAAAGGTGGGCTAAAGCTGGCAGGCAAAGAGCTTGGATGACTGCCAGAAATAGATGTCAGCAACATCCACATCCCCCAGCTTCCCTTCGGGATTCAGTTCACAAAAGCATCATCCCTTCCAGGAGGCACTGCTGCCTCATCTGGTTACAGGTCTCAACCATCGGCAGGGGCCTAACATGCATCCAATGGGAACTTTTTGTAATAATTCATCCTGTGATTCAGTTTAATGTTTATTGAGTGGCTACTATTTGCAGAGCAGTATACCTGGTGATCTGAGAAACACAGCTTCACCTTCCCACCAGTGAACAGAACATAAACAGTGCACAGAGCATAACTTTAATAATACAAGCTAGAAAATGGCATTGGCCTGAATAGAGAGAAAACCCATATAGTTTAGGAGTTCAAAGAACGGAGCCATTTTTCCCTCTCTATAAACGGTGTAGTTGCTTGGGAAGGTAAACAGGACTTTATGACTGATTAAGAGGCAATGGACTATATGATTGGCATATGCTAACTAACACCCAGAACAACCACAATAGCTACCATTACCAAAGACTTGCTCAGCGCCAATCACTATGCTGAGAGCCCACAGACACCATCTTATTAAGTGTCAGCATCTTTAAAGTATTATTGGGGGCACCTGGGTGGCTCAGTCGTTAAGCTTCTGCCTTCAGCTCAGGTCATGATCCCAGGGTCCTGGAATCAAGCCCTGCCTCGGGCTCCCTGCTCAGGTGGGAGCCTGCTTCTCCCTCTCCCCACTCCCCCTGCTTGTGCTCCCTCTCTCATTGCTTCTCTGTCAAATAAATAAATAAAATCTTTTTTAAAAATTAAATTAAACTTTTAAAAAGTATTATTAATCCCTTTACAGATGCAGCAAGTGAAGCTCAACAAACAAACAAACAAATTACCCCGAGGTCACATGACTGAAGTTTCAGAGGAGAGATCCCAATTCCAGAGCCCTTGCTCCTTCCGGTACTCACCTAGACGTGTGTACTTAGAAACCAAGGACAACAGCGTCCTATTCTCTAAGCAGTAATGGATGCCAGGTCCCCAAGCGTGTTCTCACAAACAAGGCTTTCTCAAGCCCTACGCTACAGTAAACTATCTCCCCACACGCTTGGGTGATGTTCTCCCATCACAGAAACATTCTTCCACCACGACTGCACTCACAGATAGTCTGCCTTTAGCAACAGTCACGAGGTTCATTCCTGCCTCAACAGAATGTTCTAGACAGGTGCTCCGCACTCCTCTGGAGGTGGCAGCAACCACCCAGCTCAAGACAAATGCCAGATGTCCCAACAAAAGAAGTTACAGTTATCTATTTTTATTCTGGCAGCTCATTGAAGCTTTTATCATTTTTAGCTGTAAAACATAGAGAGAGACCCTCTTACGGCAAAGTCCTGTTTTCCATGAAAAACTTTCACCTATCAGGCATGAGCAGCTTTCGTCTTGATTTGTGTCTGAACCATGAGAAAAAACATCACAGATGCGGACTGCATTGGACTAAGAACATATGCATGCTTTTAAATCACTTTTATCTTACTTTTTACTAATGTAACCCTGAAACATAAAATATGTTTTTTTTTTTTTCATTCACTGTTACGGGAAGAACAGATGGTAAAAGGGTTAGATTAAAGTAATACAGCATGTCCATTAAAATAAACCCCCACTGCCGGGGATGCTTCCCTCAAACAGGAGTTGTGTTTACGATGAAGAATGACCTTGGCTCACACCAATTGGAGATTGCCAGGGGTTTTCTCAAGGATAACAGAAGGGTAAGAGAAAAACCAACATCAAAATCGAATGCCTTTTTAAAAAACAATTATGCAGGTTAATTTTGCTAATCTGAGAAGCTGAGTGAAAACACGTGCTTGTGATAATGTACCAGAACAGCAGGGAAATAACAGAGTCCATTTCTAACTTGAAAAATTATGCTACCTAGAAGTCATCAGTAACTGAAACGGCAAACAGGGTATCAAGGAGACATTATTTTCTACATTCCCGAACTCCTGTTAATTGTAGGTAGTGATTTCTTGCATCACTTATTTCTAACTTATTAACTTATTAATCAACACCAAGGATAATTCTGTACAGAATACACATCAAGAGAAGCTAACTATAATATTATTTACGAGGAGCAAAATGTTTAGCGTTGGAAAAGAATCCTCATGAGTTTTTTGTTTTTGTTTTTGTTTTTGTTTTACGAAATCCAGTTGAATTACATATAGGTTTCAAGGAGTTAAGCTTTTAAAATAATTCCTCAAGAAAAATTAGAGAATGCATTTTAAAAGGAAAAAAAATTGAGTCACATCCCAGAGTCAAGGATGGTTTTACCAAAAAAACTGAGCAATAAATATGTCCATTTATACCATAAACAATTAGAAAGCAAATATAGACTCAAAATTCAACTCTTCGCAATTTTAAATATTTTGGTCATTTCCTCTTTCATCTAGAAAATGGTATTGTCAGCTTCTCATAATCACTGTTTAAAAATGTGTTCACAATGTGTTTTTATGGCTTGCTCTACCTACAACTATTATTTATTGTGACATTGTTTTTTCACACTAATCTACATTTTAGTCTACACTTTTCACTTTAATCTACATATTATTTTTAGCTCAAAGAATATTCTGGTGAGAAATCCTTCATACCTCTTAAGTTCCCTGCTATATTTTATGAAGGAGAAACATGGGAAGTTTTTTAACATGCCTTAAGTATAGCTTGAAATGTCATAGGTCTTCTCTTAATCCACCCCCCACAGTTAAAGAAATGTTCTTGGGATCTGTTTCACTCATTTTACTCACAGAAAGGTAACCATACTTGACATCTCATTAGCTGTCAGGGTGATATGCAGCTGGAAGGGAATCAGCACCAGGGCCTGAGGCAAGCTTTCCTCCCGTGGAATTCTATAAGGAATCTCCTATAGGGTTCCAATCAGAGAGTGCTGTTCCCAAACCATGAAACCCATGATTCACATCCTTTCATAAATCCAAAGGTAAGATTCTAAAGGCTTGCAGGCATTTTCATTGCACCAAAGATTTTGGACAGGTAATGAACACAGAAGGAGCATTTAATTCAGCCCCTGATGTCATGGCATTGGCAACTGTAATGATCAGGAATATCCCAACTTGTCTAGACAATCAGAAAGAGCTCTGGCCCATTGGGAAAATCATGGGTTTCTAGGACCAGTAACGTTCGTTTTGATGGTGATGTTCTTCCATGATGGGCTTCAGGCATGAGCCAGAACCTTTTCCACCCTTTCCTCAATGCTCTAACTCACCCTCTGATTTTTCACATAGAAGTGGTTGATTACATGGGTATGAATTACATGGATACAGGCAGTGCCACCTGCTCCAACTCCTTATTGCAGTGTTGTTGGGTCTTCTACTGGCTTCATCTGGTCTGGACAAGGGACTGGCTGCCCAGGCTACTCTTGGCAGTGTTCTAGAACTAGGTCTATAGATTGGCAGCTGTATTACCTGCTTTCTGCCTGCTGAAAGAGAAGATCTATCAGATTTGCAATTTTTTGAAAAGAAATTGGAGCTCAAAGGCCCTCTAAGAAGTTAATCAGTTTCAAAGTGGAATCTGTAAAGGGGAAAATGGTTCCATTTCTTCTTCAGCTAAGTCAAACTCGGGAAAATAATGAGAAAAATTAAAATAACATTAACTATTAAATACTCTATACCAGAACCTTGACTTCTCTGGAAAAATCATAGCAATCCAATGCAGAATAATATGCAACAGGAGTTTCCTAAAAATTGTGAAAGAAGGAAGCGTTAAATCTAAATTTCTTAAAGATATCCAATCTAACTCTTAACTCTAGAAGGTTCCCATTATGAGTGGAGCAAATCCCACCATGAACTGTCAAATAAGGCATTGCTGTCTTTAATTTCACTCTTTGGTTTTAATAAATTTTAATTAAACAAATTTTTGGTTCAAATAAATTCCCCTGGATACATTTTGATGGTAGATTCAGCCATTCCTTCTTTTTTTTTTTTTTTAATATTTTATTTATTTATTTGACAGACAGAGATCATAGATAGGCAGAGAGACAGGCATAGAGAGAAGGGAGAAGCAGGCTCCCTGCTGAGCAGAGAGCCTGACGTGGGGGGCTTGATCCCAGGACCCTGAGATCATGACCTGAGTGAAGGCAGAGGCTTAACCCACTGAGCCACCCAGGGACCCCCCATTCCCTCTTTCTGTTCAGCTGGGGAGCAGAACTGCTCATTCCAGCTATCACTTCCACTAAGCCAAAGGCAGAAGCTTTCCACTTGATTTAGCACCACTGCTTTACCTGGTGCCCATTTTTTTTTTTTTTTTTGACACTAACTCTCCCCCAGATTCACACTATCCTGTTTTGGCACAGATGTGTGTAACATGAATTATGCCTTATAACCCGGAATCTATGGGGATGAGAGGCAGTCTGCAGCTGTGATTTTACGGGTAGACAGGATTTGAGGGGCTCCACAAGTGAGGCGTCTGCAAGGACACTGTGGGCTCCGGTGCAGGAAGGCAGGCAGGAGCGGAGATGTAGCCTAGATCAATTTACAGATTGGGCCTCATACTATAATCAACAAGGAGCCTCTGTAGGTTTTTGGTTTTTTGAAGATTTTATTTATTTATTTGAGATAGAGAGAGAGAGAGAGCATGAGTGGTGGGGAGGGGAGTGGTAGGAAGGTGCTGCTCCCTGAGCAGGGAGCATGACGTGGGACTCGATCCCAGGACCCAGGGATCATGACTTGAGCTGAAGGCAGATGCTTAACCAACTGAGCCACGCAGGCGCCCCTTGTAGGTTTTTAAGTAGGGCCAGGGGAAGAGGGTAATGAGGTGGATATATGCCAAAAATGATTTGATCTGGCAGGAATGATCAGAAACTGAAAGAGTAATAAGGAGGCATGGGAGGTAGTCTAAATGTGATGTTTTATTCCAGAGAGCCTGGAACCACACAAAGACAGGAGGAATAGGGAGAAGGACCAAGGGACAAGAAACACAAAGCAACAAGACCCTCACAAAACCCTTTATGTTCAAAGGATCAAAAACCAAACCAAACCAGTAAACCAAAAAAAAAAAAAACTGTTTTAAGAGAATTTCCCCTTTCTTATAGAAGCAATCTACCCCACATAGAGCATAATATTACTAAAGGTATAACACAAAAAGTGCATATAGATTATTAAAAGAACAAGAAGAGTGCTCTGGAAAGTATCCACAGGTCAGGGGAACTGAGCCCTAGAACCAGGGCTGGATCTACAAACAAAGATGGGTCTCTGAGACGGAAGACATGCCAAATGGCATTTCATGCACAGACACTCAAATGTCAATGCAATTATTTTGTAATCAACACACATAACACACACATACACGCACGTGTGTGCACACAAATATCAGCTGTCACATCTCCCCATTGTTGCACTGAAGATGCAGTGGGGACATGGAGAACAGAAAGCCCACTTGAGATGTGGATGGTTTCCTGCCCCTAGAGTCAGAGACAGAGGCTTATTCTAAGTTTTACTCTTGCAACGCGTCTAATTCCTCCTCAGCACCTGGGAGCCTGATTTGTGCTGCAGGATTCTGCCCCTGTGAAACCCATCCCCAGGTTGTTTTGGGTGTGTAGCTTCTGCCTCTCTACAAAGGTTATAAACTCTTTTGTGGAATGTTTTCCCTCCTTGGAGTTTTTATATTTCTAAAGGCAACCAACAAAGTATTCTCACACTTTTTAATGTAATCATTCATTCATTCATTCATTCCTTTAACATTTGGTGAATAAACATGTGGAAGACTCCATGCTAGATGCTGAGGTAGGGTTGGGATAGATATGACATAGACATGGTTACTACTTCCAAAGAGATTAAAATCCAAGAGAGGAGACACAACACATCTAGGAGGCAGTAGAAGGTAGGTTATTCTAAATCGAGACCCGAAAGGGAAATATAATCCAGTTATATTTCATGAAACAAGTACCACTCAATCCAGACCTTGGAAGATAGGCAGAATTTTGAAAAATAAAGGCAATGCAGGCAGAAATAAATGCACAAGCACAAGCACGGAAACAGGGAAGAACAAGGTATTCAGCAAATGGTGAGCAGACTGATCTGCCTGCATCACGGGGTTCGGGCCATTTAGGACCCAATTAGAGGTGACCTTGAGTAACAGCTAGGGCTCAGGCAGGTCTCTATGCACTGACTTGATTGGTGTTCTTTTAAGGTCAATCTGGGAAACAGGGCAAGCTGTAGAGGAAAATGTCCCAGAGTGGAGGGAAAATTAAGGTACCATTGCAATCCTCCAGAGTGAGAGAACTTCTAGGACATCAGCAATGGGAAAAAGGTAAGTGGGCGGGAAGATAAAAAAGCACAGCTGCTAGATCAAGCATGGGGTCTGGTCCTTGAGGGAGCACCCATGAGCTAAAGGGCTTTATTGACTGTCATTCCATAGCCCCCACTGCAACTTTGCACACAGGGACAAATTTGCACTTGCTGATAACTCCTCCTGACATGTGAGGTCTCTAGGCCTTGAGGCCATTGGTTCTCTCACTGTCAGTCCCCAACTCCAACCTCTAATCCATTGCTGGAGGGCAGGTCAGCCCCCAGCACACGCCACTACACTGGCCACCACAGGCCTTTATCACACATATATTACACTGGGCTTCAATTTTCTTTTTACAGTTTTTTTAAATCCTTTTTAAAAATTATTTATTTTTTTTTAATTATCTATTTAAATTGAAAGTAGTTAACATTTTCTATATTATTCGTTTCAGGGGTAGAATTTAGTTATAATACCCAGTGCTCATTCCATCAAATGCCCTCCTTAATGCCCATCACCCAAATACCCTATCCCGCCTTCACCTCCCCTCCAGCAACCCTCAGTTTGCTTCCTAGAGCTCAGCATCTAAATGGTTTGCCTCCCTATCTATTTTCTTTTTTTTTTTTTTAAAGATTCTTTTTATTTATTTGACAGGCAGAGATCACAAGTAGGCAGAGAGAGAGAGAGAAGCAGGCTCCCTACTGAGCAGAGAGCCCGATGCGGGGCTTGATCCCAGGACCCTGGGATCATGACCTGAGCCGAAGGCAGAGGCTTTAACCCACTGAGCCACCCAGTTGCCCCTCCCTATCCATTTTCATCTTACTCTATTTTTCCTCCCCTTCCCCTATGTTCATCTCTTGCTTTGTTTCTTTTTTTTTTTTATTGTTGTTAGTCAGCTTATAATACGTCATTGGTTTTTGATGTAGTATTCCATGACACACTGTTTCTGTATAACACCCAGTGCTCCATGCAATCCCTGCCTTTCTTAATAGCCATCACAGGGCTAACCCATCCCCTACCCCCCTCCCTTCTAAAACTCTCACTTTGTTTTCCAGAGTCCATAGTCTCCCACTCTGATTTCTCCCCCTTCGTTTTTCCCTTCCTTGTCCTAATGTCCTCCATGCTATTCCTCATGTTTTGTTTTTTCTTTAAAAAAATTATCATTACATTTTTATCTCCCCCCAATGAATCTGTAAGCCCTCTGGGGCAAAGAATATATCCCAGAACTTAATAGATCTCATCTTTGCCCTATTTCTTTCTCTACCTCCCCTACATGGCTCATCCATGCATTAATCCTGGACACATGGTGCCCCTGACTCAACCATGTGCCAAGAGAACTAAAAGGCTGAAGCTGTGGCCTTGAGGTCCCACAACTGAACATGTCTTACAATTCCTCTCTAAAATGTTGCCTTGCCTCCCCAACAAGACCATGCACATGGTTCCTTAAGGACCCACCTTTAGCATTGTAGTGTACATAATAGTTATTTACCTAAATTTAAAAGTTAGTAAAAACCAAAGAATAAACCCATAACACAGAGGTCTCTTCTTACTGAGCAGAATCTTTTCTAAAATAATACTCAGAGTTTCATTTATGAAGATGGTTTTAAAGGACCACTCTAATAATTCTTCTGACATTTCTGTAGGACAAAGAGACTAATCTCAAGTTTATACATGGCCAGAAAATATAAGCAAGTCTATATAGTACAAAAATTCCTGAAAAGATAACCTCATTTATTTGAAAGATGCATTAAAAACTTCTCTTGTGGTTAGTGATCAAGAATTACATGTTTTCATACTACATATAAACATGAAATGAGAATACATCTATCCTGATAGTCATAAAAGTACTATACTTGAAAAATCCTTGGTCCTTCTCTTTTCTGGAACTTAAGATGGTAGGCTCTTAGCATAGCAGTCACTGGTGTACTTTTGAGGCCAGAAAGAACCTTTATAGAAAGAGAGATTTTACCTTCACCAAAAGGAAGCCAGATTGCTGGCAGTGAAAATTAAGAGGGTTCTATAGGATTATTTAAGGTAACAGATGTGGAGTAAAACCTGAAAGTGGTACAGTGTGTCTGCAGCAAGTGATTAAATACTTTCAGATTTCAGAAACACAAGCAGTCTTTTGCATGCGCTGTTATTACAGAATTACATGGTGTATTGGTTATTGCTGACTAGGGAAAAAGCCAGAGGAGGGCAGGAATATGCAATAAAGTAAGAGGGCACGCACTGTCTACAATAAACCTAACAACTATGAACATGCCATAATGAGAAGTTTAAAAGGAAACTGGAATCAGGAGGTAGAATGGGGGTTGGGGGCTATGGAATAGGAAGGCAAATTATTCATGATTGACATGATTAAACCATAGCAAGATAACATCCGACTATATTAAAGTAACCATGACTCCCTCCATAAAGACAGGTGAAAAATATTGCAGCAATCGTTAATAGGTAAGGTCTGAAAAATAGATTCTACAAGCTCAACATTTCTGATTCAACAGAACTATAAAAACAAGCTGCTATTTTCATGAACATAAATCCAGGAACAATAAAATACAACTGTCATAATGTATCCCCAGGCTTTAACAGTTTTGCCTTAATATAGAAAAGCACAATAACTCTGTGCAGAGTCTTCGGAAATCAACTATAATAGTGCCGATGACAATTTTTCCAAAACCATTCAAAAACAATTCTGTTTTAACCTTTCTTGTCCTGAGTAATGCATAGAGGTACAAAGGTGATTGAGTCATTCATTAAGTGGCTATAATATAATCAAGTCTAAAATCATTCCCAAGAGCATCTCATATCAGGAAGGGACCTGAAGGTTCACCTATTACTGCAAACTGGGTGTGACAGCAAATTACAATTTGTGCATGTCTCACATGTTCAAAGAAGGGTGCCTAAATAATTCCAAAAAGCAGTGTTACTATTCGCCATTCAGCAGACATCTTTGAGAGATTTCTAGATATGCCCAACGTATCATAGAGCAAAGAGCCTAATAAATAACACTGATAGAATCATTTAAATCACCATTTACATAACTAATAAGAGGAGCAAGATGTACCATGTGAGCTCAGCTTTGCTGTGGAAACTGCCTCTTGAAAATTCTAATGAGAAGAATTTGCACATTGAAGGCATGTAACCATGCAAATAACAGAAAAGTTTTTCTTTTTATTTTTGAGAAAAGGGGCAGAAATATTCAAAACTAAACACAAAAGCTTGGGGCCCCTGAGTGGCTCAGTGGGTTAAAGCCTCTGCCTTTGGCTCCAGTCATGATCTCAGGGTCCTGGGATTGAGGCTCACATCCAGCTCTCTGCTCAGCAGGGAGCCTGCTTCCTCCTCTCTTTCTCTCTCTCTCTGCCTACTTGTAATCTCTGTCAAATAAATAAATGAAATCTTTAAACACAAAAGCTTGGTCATTTAGGAACCAAAAATGCATTTATTATGGATCTATTAACCTATGAAGGAATAGACAGTACAAGTTTGTCATTGACTACAAAAAAATAAGCTTTAAAGTATAATTTCTAGGGGCGCCTGGGTGGCTCAGTGGGTTAAAACCTCTGCCTTTGACTCAGGTCATGATCCCAGGGTCCTGGGATCGAGCCCCACATCGGGCTTTCTGCTCAGCAGGGAGCGTGCTTCTCTCTCTCTATCTCTCCCTGCCTCTCTGTCTGTCAAATAATAAATAAAATCTTTAAAAGTATAATTTCAAGATAAAGCTTTAATGATCAAAATAACTCTATAAGGAGAATTGGTGCAAGCAGCCAAGAATAAATAGGATTTCATCCATTCTTCTTCTCTAAGGTCTTTTACCTCTGTAGAGAACTTTAGTTCAGATCTTCACGATGCATGCCACGGCTCTTCACATGAGGAGTCTGCCTTGCTTCAACCACCTTAATGCCCTCATTTCCTGTTCAAAAACCTTTACTCGCTCTCGGCAAAACAAATTCGAAATTCCTTGGCCAGGCAGATACTTGGAACCAAACAACGTTTCCCAATGTATCATCCCTAGTCCTCAACCACAGGGACCAAAATCTTCCCCACTTGGCTCCAGTTCCAATCGCAATGCGTCTCCGCCATTTCTTCATAATCTTGGTCTTCTGAAGTGTCCTCATCCTTTCCTTACGGCTGTACACCTGAACCCAATTCTCAAAGCCAGGTCAGGCACAATGACTTCCCCAGTCACCCAGGCTCCTGTCCCTGCAGCTGATCCCACTCACAAAGCCCTTTGTGTACACCATCTCTCTCCTATGCAGTACTGATTCTAAAGTGTAAATGATCATTTCAGCTGTTCTGTAAAGCTTGAGGACATTTCTTATACAACTTTTTTATATTCTAGCAACTTTCACCCAACCCCTACCCTCATTCACCACAATGGCCAGCAAAGCATCTTTCTAACGCAGGGGATCAGTGAGCATCTTCTGAGTCAAGGACACGTAATAGCAGTGATGCACGAAAATTAAAGGTTAAGTATAATATAAGGACAATTTGAAACAAATGGGACTTCTGAGTAGCTAATTTTTTTTCTTTAACATTTCTAAGGGTTTGGAATTCAAGATGATGCTACCCAATTGCTTTCTTCCAGAAGATACAGTGAGGAGTTTGCCCTAGATTTCATGCTTTGCCAATGTGCCCCCAGAGGGCCTTCTGCTCACCCCATGACAATTCCCTACAGATGCCTGTTCCCTCATCTGTCTATAGGAGTGGCTTCTTGAAAGCAAAGGCAGTGTGTTCCACTTCTGATCTCTACATATTAGTAGCCCATATAGTAGGAACTCAGTCAATGATTGACTTAGCACCATGATTGTCTAAAGTAAACACAATTTAAAAATAACCTTTACCAGGCACATATATGTTAAGTAAACTTAATTCATGCCTGTGTGATTTCAAAGATTTTTTTTATTATTATTTATTAATTTGACAGACAGATCACAAGTAGGCAGAGAGGCAGGCAGAGAGAGAGAGAGGAGGAGGAAGCAGGCTCCCCACTGAGCAGAGAGCCCAATGAGGGGCTTGATCCCAAGACCCTGGGATCACAACCTGAACCAAAGGCAGAGGCTTTAACCCACTGAGCCACCCAGGTGCCCCCTGTGTGATTTCAAATGAGACACAGAGCCAAGTTCTAAGGGCTACATATATATAAGTACTAGCCACAAAAATGGACACACAAACAGCAAGAGAAATCCTATATGGACACAGGTGTGGGCATTTGCATGATCTTTATACACCCTAGAATATTTCCAGAAGAAATCGCGATTTCAGAGAGGGAAAATAAGGGAATAGAGGTGTTTTTTGTTTTTGTTTTTTTCTCCCTATGTTTCACTCTTCTGTATTATTATTTTTTTTCTGGTACAAATGGTGTTTTTATTATAGCATGGGGACAGGACTCGTGGACAGAAAAGTCTGCACTGGGGTCATGAGGAGCAATTGATTATATAAGTTGGAGTTGAGGAAGGTAAAGAAAAAGGGAAGTTTCCGAAAGAATATTCATATGCTAAAGAAGATGCACAGGATCCTGGAGGCCTTACTATTGTCAAGCTAAGGCTGTTTTCCCCTCTTAGCAAAGCATGAACAGTGAGAGTGGAGCCTCCTAGAGCAATGTCTATTCTACCAGCCTCAAGTATTTGTCTGTGGGTTGCAGGTTATAAGGAAATATAATTTTATCTACATTTTTTTTCTTGCCTTTGTTCTCCACATCATTCCCCCTCTAAACAATTTTGACCCTTAAATCTTTAAGGTTCTTGAGAGCGGAAGGTCTTATCTTTTGTACCTTGTTCCTGCTAAATAGAGGCATAGAGGTGTCCCTACCTATGGGTCAACCTTGGTAGGTTGGAGAATTTATATAGAGGAGTTACCAAAGGCAGAGGCAGCCAGTCCAAGGTAGACAATCTTCTGTATTTTTTTAAAACTAGGGAACATGTGGGGCATCTGGGCGGCTCAGTGGGTTAAAGCCTCTGCCTTCAGTTCAGATCATGATTCCAGGGTCCTGGGATTGAGCCCCTCCTCGGACTCCCTGCTCAGCAGGGAGCCTGTTTCTCCCATTCCCTCTGCTGCTTCCCTCTGCTCCTGCAAGCGTTTTCTCTCTCTCTCTCTCAAATAAATAAAATCTTCTAAAAAATTAAAATAAACTAGGAAACTTATATAACTTTCAAATTAACTCCTCCTCCACATATGACCACATGTAGAAAGAGCAGTCTAATGGCAGTTACAACATTTTTTAAAAAATGAGTCATCTAGGGGTGCCTGGGAGGCTTAGTTGGTTAAATGTCCAACTTGTGATTTCAGCTCAGGTCATGATCTCAGTGTTGTGAGATCGAGCCCCACATTGGGGTCCATGCTGGGCATAGAGCACGCTTAAGATTCTCTCTCCCTCTGCCTTCCCCCCAACTCAAGCGTGTTCTCTCTCTTTTTCTCTGAAATCAATCAATCAATTAATTAATCTTTAAAAAATGAGCTGTGAATATTAGAGCTGTGAATGAAAGAACAGAATTAGTGAGTTTGGGGAAGTCCAATTGGGAGATATTTTATGGCTTAATTTCTGTATAACAATAGATAAATGCCTTCTTAACATAGTATTTCCTAATTTAAATTCTTCTTTCATCTATGTGTTCAACATTCCTGTTTATTTAAGGATAAAATTACCCAAAGGCATAGTCGATACTTCCAAGTAATAAAAAGAGCAGTAAAATTTTTCCCCAAGGTACAAGATTGTAATAATAAAAGCTTCTCAGATGTTCAATAAAAAGAAGCAACTCCTCCTCCATGGTGACTTTAACTAAAATGTACTTTTTAAGTAAAGTGCTCAGTCCTCATAACAGAGGGTGTACACTGAAAACTGTCTAGGCATCACATATCAACTCCCTCCCTTTTGTCAGAGCAAAGAGATCTAACCTTCTGTGGGAGATTTTAAATTGTGTGACATAAAATCTTTTGGGGCCATGATCTTCTCATCTTTATATACCAAGCTGCTAAAATAATCTAGCAAATAGTAGCTTCTTAGTAACCATGAGTTCAATGAATGACATTTCCTCACATAGTATACACATTTGTAGAAAACAGAGTAATATCGCTCTGATAAGTAAGGCCATAACAGTTTCTATAACCAGTGTAGATGGCCATGTTTAGTTTAAAAACTATATTTAAAACATAAACGCTAGAGACCACGTTGACAAAATAAGTCCAAATCCAGTTTGGCTTTATATAAGCCTAGGAATCTTCTCCTGAGTTACTCGAGTGATGTGGCACCTTAAGGAAAAGGATAGAGGTGAGATGGACCTAAGATTCGAGGAGTAGAGAATCCCCAATTCTATCCCACTTCTTCCAGGCCAGGAGACAGTCGTGCATGTATCTTGGTAGAGTCTAGTTTCTAAGATTGACTGATCAGAAAAATAATATTTTTCTTTCCAAGAGCACAGACTCATCCTTTGCATTGCAGTATTACTAGAGTACCTCACCTGGGTCTCATCAGCTCACCACTTTGTCAAGATGAGAAGAGAGTTGCTTTTCCTACCATTCCTGCCATCTGGTAGATTCTACTTCCCTCCTTCCCCAGATAGTCCTCACATGCACACATCTCATGACAAGACGTGGCCTTGATTCTTGGCCTCCATCTCTTCATTTTCCTCTACTTCGGTTCCTATCCTAAGAATCAATTTTACCATGTTAAGCTCTTTGTTTTCCACATTTTGCTATGCCAGCTACATCTTTTCGGTCAGGATCAATCTCCTTGAAAAAACAGAGTTATGGCTCCAACTACAACTGAGACTCTCACAATCTCCGTATAAAAGCAGCAAACCACAAGATCATTTCAAATTTTTACTAGCATAGTTATTTTAAAAGGAGAAGAGCGGAAGAAGGTAGTTTTAGAAAGCTTTACATGGAAGTTTTAAATTTATTACAACCAGATAATGAAATTCCAAGCTGTGTTAATACTTCCTCAACTTTGAGACCAAACCAAGGTACCCCCACACACAAACAAGAAAAGAAAGTTGCAAAATGGCAGTGCACCTACCTGAGGATATGGGGAAGTTCTGGATTTTGACTTTGAGCTGGAGAGCCTGGACTTGGTCCCCTTCCTGTTGTCAGTCATGGTAGGAGTGGAACTGCTGGTGTAGGAGAAGGCTGGTTTAGAGGCTGAGATCTGATCCAGGGAGAGCTGCAATCCTTTGTATTCTGTGTCCCTGTGGAGTGAGAGGACACAGCCCTGAATCTGCCACCACAGGAAATGGGTGCATGTGTTCTCTCCCCAGGAATGGCAGTAATCCATATTTGAAAAAAAAAAGCCAGCAAAAATGAGCCATATAACTGGTTGCCACAAACACCTTGATTATTTTAGAAATGCCTAACATTTAACTAATGTATACAGAGGTAGCTGCCCCATATACAACAGCCAAATTATATGATAAACTCACGAAAAGGTCTTGATTTTAAAATACATTTTTGATTATAAGTAGAAAATAAGTCCATAATTCAACTTCTCTGAGCTTTTGTGTCCTCATCGGTGAGGTATAGATTATAAAATCTACTCTAACAGATTTTCTGTGTAGGGTGAATTCAACAGACAACTGGCCATCTGATGCTATCTGATTATTGGCAAGAAGAATGTTAACTGTTCCAAGATCAATCATTGTGGTAAACATTCCTAGTATTTTTATAGCTAGCAAACCAGTGAAACTAGGCTTATAAGTAGTTAAAATTCCCTTTTAACAGGCTAACTAATTCAGTTACATTTGGGTACATTTTACCACCAGTTCTTTCCATTCCATCTTCAATAAATATTTATTAAGCTCCTAATATATACCAGGCTTTGTGCTATGTGGAGATGAAGAATGAGTAAGCAGCCTAGAGTCCTTGCCCTTCCACAGATTAGAATCTATTTCTAAGAAGACACGGTAAACAAATATGAAACCTAATAACTGCAGACTGCGATGTGAAGAGGATAAAGAGTATATCTTGGAGAGCTCATTACAAAGGTATGGCTTGAGGTATTTAGGAACTGAAGATGATAGGTTGCCCTGCCCACAGCTATCACCTCAGACCACGTCAGGAGAGAGAATCTTGACTGAGTCCTCAGTTTCCACAAGAAGCTATCAACCCTTCCCACTGGCAGCCAAGATAAAATGTTTCATAGTCTTCTTTATGAGGACCCATGGGAGAACTCCCTTTCAGGTTCCAGAACTAGTTGGACTGCTCCTGGGAAACTGATTTGTCTCACAGACACCATGAAGCATACAACCCATCATGTTTCCCCCATTCCACTGGAAGTCAAAAAGCTCTGAGTCCCAAATCTGATTTGTAACCACCTCTAACAAGTATACAAAGACCTCAGGGCAGGCATTTTTGTGCAACACTGACTTCTTTTATTTTTCCTTTTATCTAATGGGTTCACTTTTCTAAAAAAAAAAAATTTATGTGCATTTTTAATACTCTTTGGATTAAGGTAGGTATATTAAATGTAATAAACTAATAAAGTTCAAAATGTTAAAGTGATTGGTAGATTTCCAGAGATCAGCAAATCTTCATTTACCTTCTCTTCCTTTTCCCTGTTCTTCTACAGAGAGATCAGACAAAGACAAAGGAAAATTCAAGCAAGTGACGAGTGACAAGGAATAGAAATATATAGAATATACATATATAGAAATATATATAGAGAGAAATATATATAAATATATAAATAAATACATAGATAGAAGTATCTATCTACCTATTATACCTGATAGAAATCAGCTAAAACAGGTTCAATAATAGCATGGCCACAAACTACAGTATAGTGGTATATGTCAGCAAATTACAATGACTTTATATCAAATAGTCCATTTACTCAGGGCAAGTTAAAAAAAAAATTATCCTACGCAAGCAAAAAAAAATTAGAAGGTGGGCATGTGATATGTATTCCAGGCTTGGGAAGTTGAATCATACGACTGATGTGCTTTATTACTCTAATCATGTCCCAAGGAAAACACACAACACAGACTCTTTGCACTTCTTGGTCAGAAATGCAGTTTCTAAATTGAAATTTAGAGATGTGGTTCCCACCTATTTTTCTGACAATATATGAAAATTTTCCTTCATCAGCTCTTCACTTCACCCAAAATTGTTCTCCCCAAACTAACCTTATACTTTCCTCTCTTCCTCCTCCAACACATACCTATAGAACTCCTCTAATAAAGAACTATCTTAAATCCTACTTGCCTCTGAAGGCCTTTCCAACTGCTAACCCCATTCATTCCTTCAATACACGTTTACTGAGTATCTCTGTGGAGGTCCTGGGGAGATATCAATGAACAGAAGGACTAAGTTGCTGTGCTCAGGAAGAAGACACCAAGGCCAGTTCCTGCAGCAAGTATGGAAGGGACCAGAAAATACCCTTTTCCTCCTCCAACCTTATTTTTCAAGCGATAATCTCTAATCATTCCTCGGGGTTCCAAGTACCTAGAGGGCAAGAGTCAAGAGACGTTTTGCTATGTTCCAATGTCAACTGCATAATATTTCACACATCTGGAAGAAGAAGAAGATAAAGATGCAACTCAGACAGGACTCTTTTCCTCAGTGACTATTAATGACCAACAGCCCAACAATATATCTCTGTTAGAAAAGAACCTTCTGGGCTGTGAGTCTCTGACCATCTTCCCTGAGATCACATGCATGTGACAGTGAGCAAGGTGGGCTCTGACAGGAGGTACAGCTCCTATGCTTGGGCATCTCCTGTGTCAAGTGAGCGTTGGTCTATCCATTCAGTCTCTGCCTGAAAGGACCCAGACTGATAGCAAAAAACTTGCACCCCTGAAAATTTGGGGTATTACACAATAATTTAAAACACACTTTTAATGCAACATTTCAGCACAGAGACTTCATGGCAATAAGCAGAGAGCAAACAAGGATTCATTTCTCTCATATACACTATCAGGCATTGGAAGTATGCATCTCAACGACTGAAGAAGTCTTCCCTAAGTTTTTGCCTACAATGATAGAAATACTCCAGATAGGCTTAAATAAAAATTCAAAACAGATAAAGGATTTGAAATTCTACAGAGTCACATGAAAATGCTAAAAAATATAAGAAGAGTTATGCAAATACTTTTGATAAATAAAAATGTCAATATTTTGCTGTTCATCTAAAAAGACCATAAAGAATCCACCAAAAATAACAAAAATATCATGAGGTCAGGTAGACCATGGTTTGAGCCACTTACTGTGTGACAACCCATCTAGACCTCAACTTCCTCTTTATAATTCATAGCAATGGATATGCTAAGGTTTAGAGAAATATTATATGGAAAGCTCATAGCACAGTGCCTAGGACGTAGTAAATGCCCAACAAACAGTAAGTATTATTTCTTTACTTCCATACTTTGTGGTGCTTTTTGGCACCTGACTTCCCCAAAACAATAGTTCCGCTTTGGTAGTGATTATAATACACCTTATTACAAACATCTCCTCATGCCGTATTTCTTTCCTCTCTACCTCTAACTCACATTAATTTGTTCTGTTGCTTCTTAGTCTCTAAGCTCTATTGCAGTACGGCCAAAATACTCATGAAGGTAAGCTCTTTGCTGCTGAGTAAGCAAATGGGGTCTTGAGAGTAGCACAGACCTGATACACTGAGAGGAACTCAGCCTTCCTATTCCTCTAACAACTCAAAGATGTGTTAAGATGAAAAGCACAATAAAAAAATACCCACTTAAAGACATTTCAAGTACAGTTGATGTGCTGCCAAGAGCAGCTCTGAATGACAGATTCACTAAGAACAAAGCATTTGTTTTACTTTTAGAATTCTATTAAATTGGAGCATTTCATTTGTATAGATTAAAGGTCTAGATGCTGATGGGAATCACATTATGAGTTCCATGTCCCTCCTCCAAACCCAGACGCTCCCCCCCGCTCTCAGCAGTGAGGCACATTCTGGTATCTCTCCCTGTCTCTCTCTCTCTCACTCTCTTACACGCACACACACACACATACACACACACACCACAGTTAGCAAAGCCGTTCAATGTTCCCCTGTGGAGCAAGACAAAATAAAATACTTGGGTGCACAACCCTGGGACTCTGGAATGAGTACAGTGAGGAATGAGACTTAGGTGACTTTAGTAAAGGAGGGACAGGACACAGCCCTACTCTACTTGTAAAGCTTTCCTGAAAAGTGCCACATAGACCATATTCAGGACTCCACAGGCTCCCCTCATGAGGGCAGCTCACCTGTTCTCCAGGATACAATGGGCATATCAAAAGAGGAACTTTGGGCATATGCCCTTGGGCATATTTTTTCAAAATGGCTATTGATACCAATTTACATTTGTTTTTTTGTTTTTTTTTTTTTATCCGTTGAGTGACTTGTACTAGATCTGCAGACATCCTCCGGTACCCTGGCTCCAAAAGCAATGTGAAATGGGTAATTTGCAATCACTAGGACTTGCAGCTTGTCAATCTCACTCATATTTGCACAGACCAAAGTAATCCTCTTATTCCATTATGGACAGTCAGAAATCATTCAATTTGCAGAATTAACCATCTGAGTCTACTCTAAACTTTATAATAGCCATGTACATATTTGGAATTACTCAAATTCCAATAGAATAAAAGGGGCCATTTTTGCATCATTGGCCTTCCTGGCCTTCAGCGATATGCCATGACCACTCACGAAGTAAGTGCCAACTTGCCATAGGGGACCTCAGTGTGATGCCCTTGCAAAGCAAACAAGAGGTCTCTCTTCACCATTAAGAGGTACTTTTAGCTTCAGAGAAATGCATTAATATAATTTCTATCATTTTGACTGGGAGACTGGTGTCCATGGCGCCAACAGCAGCATGACTATATTTGCCAACTTCAAGTGAGTTGCAGTGATTGTACAGATAAGGAATCAGCAGCATTTTCTCAGTTCGTGGTGAGTCAAGATTCTTCCCAAGAACCTTTCCTCTTCAACTCTGCCATCTCCTAGTGCATTTCCATTGTAGACAAGTGACTTTTTGCTGCTGTCATGTCACTTTTGAAGCTGGACATTCTGAAGTGTCTTTGCTGGCTTTATGTTATGTGGCTATTCTTAAAAGATGTTGCCAGATTTCCCAATTGAGCTATTTAAAAAAACAAAACAAAACAAAAAAAAACCAGCTGAAGGTGATCAAATTACGGAGGAAAACGTGGAAACAGAGACATACAATTGATTTGGCTCCAAGGCGCTGACTACAATTAGCAGAGGATTGCATTAAAGTGTGATCAGATTAAGTTGGAACGACTGCGTCTTACACTAAACTTTTTAATTGGATTCTCGAATCACTGTCACACGAAGTGCATGACCTTCTTTATATTCTGGCAGAGTTACTGCCCGGCCACTGGGTAAACCTCTGCAGCAGAGAGACCTAGTTTATGTTTCATTTTCAGGCTCCCATGGAGCCCAGCAGAGAGAGCCGATAAGGAGGATTCCATACTGTGAGAGGCTCACAAACGAAGACATCTGCTGGGAAATTAGGCTAAGGCACCCTTGGAAATATAATAGTCTCATACTAATAAGTGGGTTTGTGTTTGCTCCTTGTGGTTTTCTCCATTTGCTCTGGTGATTTCAGTAGTTCCCCGAAAGTCTTTGGTTTTACATAAACACTGCCTCTGCCTAGAAACATCTTTCTCCTCTATTTTGTAGGTCTCCTCCAACATGCTATGGACAGGATGGCACGACAAGAGGGAGGGATGGCTTAGGCACAAAATCTACCCTCACACTGTAATTTCAAGAAGGAAAGACAGGGGGTGTAAATAAGAGGCAAATAATAATTAAGAAGCAGTAAAAAACTGTAATAGTTTGGTGAGATGGAGCAAAGTCAACCATCCTCACAACAGAGATTATGGAAAACCTCTGCACAAACCCATGACAACAAGTTGAAATATAGCTAAGTCCAGACCCACCACAACATGCATCTGTACCATTCCCTGTTCATGGACCGGAAGAATAAACATTGTTTCTTTACCTACAGAGGCCACAGTGATTTCCTGCTTCCTCCCTCAGCGCCTACGCCGGCCACGGTCTCTAACGCTCACACAGTCTCTAACGCACATCTAGTTCCTGTCACACAGTGTGGCAAATAGTGTATCAGACAACAATCTCTTAAATTCTTTCTCTTATGATAGTCTCCGTTTACTGTCTAGTACCATATCTTACAGAGAGCAGATGCTCTCTCGCAACTGATTAACAAAATAATTCTCAATGCAATAAACTTTTATTTATCTTAAATCCAAATGACCAAAATTTTAAAAAACTGGCAAACCTTTCTACATAAGCAAGAAAAAAATACCTACTAAGTAAGGAAGTTTATGTGAGGGATTTTTAAACTCCAAGATTATAAATAATAATGATCATCCTGATATTCTGTGAGATCCTAAATTAAAGAAACAAATCATGCTATTGTTTTGGCATTATGCAGATTAAGAAAATGCACTGATTTTTTGGTCAAGTTGTGGTTCAGGCATGGCATATGTGATACTTAAACTAAAATGCTAAATTGGTTTTATCTTCAACCATTTATTTGGAACTATTACAACTGTACTGAAGGGGTGTGGAGGAATAGTACTTTAAACCCCCAGAGAAATAATGTCTACAAATTGATAATACAATATCTCTGAAATAGAAAAATATGAAAAGGATGTAAACAATCTACAAATTGCTGAGGAACAATTTTTTTAAACTTTAGCCCACTTGTAAAAACCTATATGAATTAAGGCAGCTTTCAGATTTTTTGTCACTTCTCTCTCTCAAATCGACAAAGATTTTATTTTAATGACACTAAAATCTCAATGAAGACAAGGTGAAGTAAAGGAGCATTCTTATATACTAATGCTAAAAAGAGTAAACCATAAGTGTTTATCAAGAATCTGAAGAATAGGGCACCTGGGTGGTTCAGTTGTTAAACATCTGCCTTTGGCTCAGGTCATGATCCCAGGGCTCTGGGATCCAGCCCTGTATTGGGCTCTCTGGTCCATGAGAAGCCTGCTTCACCAACTGCCACTCCCCCTGCTTGTGTTCCCCCTCATACTGTGTCTCTGTCTCTCCATCAAATAAGTAAATAAAATCTTTAAAAAAAAAAAAAAGAGTCTTAAGAATGTTCATTTCTTAAATCCAGTAATTCAACTTCTAGGAATATATCTTATGAAAATAGTCAGAGATAAGCATCAAAAGTCTATATACAAGGGTACTTAGCATAATTTCTTATATTTAATTGTAAGTAAGTAAATAAAAAGCAATAATAGAACCATTACTTAATTATGGTCTACCCATGTGATAAGATATTATGCAGGCATCAATTTTTTTTATTCTAATGATGTGAAAAATACTAATGATAAAGTGAAAAATTATCTCTTTTTAAGTTAACATGTACCAATATGCATGTATTTACATACACGTAGGGTGAAACAAAAAAATCAAAATGTTAACAGTGACTATCTGGAAAATAGGTTAAAGATGTTATTTACCTTCCCTTTATACCTCTCCGTATTATCTTCATTCTTTCTATAATAAATATGTATCACTTTCATAATCAAAAAAGAGTTCATGAAAAAGAAATTCTAATTGAGGCAAACCAGGCACTCCCACCTCGTATTGAAATGGTTCCCCAATTATTCTTCCTTGTATTTCCAGGATTTCTTCGTTGTGAGTAATATTAAATTATGGGAGGGACAACACCACAGGTTCTTCTCCCACAGGTTCAGCTTCTCATGAACACCATTTATAATTTTAAAATGTCCAAATGTCCATATGCTCTCTCAGTGCCTATACATTTCACATACTTTCTGATCTATTTTCCACCCTTCCTACCTTACAGAATTATCTGTCTCTGAAGACCTTCATGTGAACTCTATGACTCTATGTTTCCTTCTTTGGAGAATATAACCTAAATTATTGCTTATAATTGAAAAAAAAGAAAGTCTTGCCATGTAGTTTCTTAAAAAAGTTCAGCTTCCTGTGAGTTATAGATGGCATATTTATCATGGTTTAAATGAAGTAAACCCTACTTTGGGGACCACATTTTTTGTTCTGAAAAACTTAATTTTTTATGCTCAGAAATCTATTCCACATCTAGAGCTAGTGAAGTTTAGGTGTACTCTATCCTACAGAACTAAGTTCCAAATTCTATTGATCTTACAGCTTTTTTGTTTCTTATTTTCTCCAAGTTGGGCCAGGGTTGAGGGGCAGGTAGGGAGGTATTGGTCCTTTAAATTTAGATCCAAACAATTCAGTGCAAAATGTGCTGTCTCTTTTACCAAAGGCATAAATTTTAAAATGCCAGTCTCCTTTTCTATAATCAACACCACTAATTTTAGCCCTCTTCTGGGGAGGCGGGGGGTCAAATACAAAGAAAGAAAATACTAATACCAGCCGAGTTTTTCTTACTTTTAAAAATGTTCCCAAATAGAAAATAAGACGCATACAAGGTATTCTGGCCCCAGCTTTCCACATCTTTCCATTCCTCCTTCCCACCCTCTGTGCCCATCCCCCTCACCTTCACTGTCCTTTTACTAAGCTGACGCTTTTCAAGTGTGTGTTTCCTTTAGAATTTTGTCAATACCTAAGATAGAGAAGTAATAGGGGAACCCACCACCTAACAAGTTATATTTCGTTGAGGTTCTATTCTCCACAGGAATAGCTTTCTCACCCACTTCTGACCCTTACAAAGGTCCTTCCTAAACCCTATAACTAACCCCCTGGCAGAAAGAGTAAAAAGAGCACACCTCCTATTTTCAACTTCACACAAACTCCTGGAACAGAAAAAGTCCTTGTGATCCCAAAGAAATAATCTTCCACAACACTGGGAAATTTGCATTCTATATTCAAGACCAGAGGGTCCCCAACTCCCCACACTTTCTGAAGAGACCCCACAAGGCTAAACCTCATGGCACCATTGAGAGCTCTGCCCTTTTCTGCACAGCACAAAGGAACTGGCATGTCTGTAGATAAAAGAAAAGCAGAACCTTAGGCTTTGAACTCCCCAGGAAAAGACACAGCAAAAATGATGGCATGATGCGATGTTTTCAAATGCACAAATCTTCATTTGTTTAACTTAAATATTTTAAAATATGTCCTATAGCATTTATTCTTGATTAAACCTCTTCTAGGTAGTTCATCATTAACGGTTTCTTTACAGTTGCTGTGCAAACAGTTCATTCATACCTATGACATATCAAATCTCACAGACGTGTTCTTTAATTGGATTCATTTATTTCTAATCTCCCTGAGCCCTTACTACTGTAATGCTTGACTAAATATACATAAAACTCTATTATTTAAATTGCTAAAATAAATTTGAGGTGTATTTTATGAATAAAAATTCACAATTCAATGAATGTTCTGCCATTATTATTATTATTATTATTATTATTATTATTATTATATGTCTTGCTGATGAGGTATTATTTAAAATTGTCTGGTAGTGTTTAAACAACTTTAATCAGGGACGCCTGGGTGGCTCAGTTCGATGAGCAGTTGACTCTTGATTTCAACGCAGGTCATGATCTCAGGGTCCCAAGTCAAGCCCCAGGAGCACCCTGCAAGGGGCACCAGTCTCTGTGGGAACTCTGCTTGAGGATTCTGTCTCCCTCTCTCCTTACCCCTCCCCCCTTCTTGTACATTCTCTCTCTCTCTGTAAAATAAATAAATCTTACATTGGGGAAGGTATGTGCTATGGTGAGTGCTGTGAAATGTGTAAGCCTGATAATTCACAGACCTATACCCCTGGGGCAGATAATGTTAGTAAAAATAATTTAAATAAATAAGTAAATCTTTAAAAAATAAACAACTTTAAACAAAATAAGTGTTGAAACAAAATAAGTTCTGAATTATCTCTAGAGATTTTGGATCGCCCACCAAAATGCCCAAATTTTCATTGCCTTCATATTTGGACTCAGAAAGCTTATATAATACTACACAGACTATATAGTTATCCATAGAGTTCATTACCAGAGATACAATAGGCATCTGCCTTCATTTATGAATTGTAGGACTTGAGAAGTTTCCTTGGCCCCCACAAAGAAGTCTCAAGAATGGCCCATTGTTTTATGCCTAAAATCTACTGTTAGATATTTACCTCTTTGCCTTTAGACAGAGAGCTCAGAAAAGGTTAAAAGAGTCAAGTCTCATCTATGATTTTTCTTTGGTTCCATTTACCGACTACTTTCTTTACAGCAGTAGTTCTCAAACTTCATGCACCAGAAGCCCCTGAAGAGTTCCTTCAAACTCAGCTCGCTGAGCCCCACCCCTTAGAGTTTCTTATTTGTAGGTCTAGGATGGAGCCCGCAATTTGCATGTTTAACAAGCTCCTGGGGGGTGCCCATGCTGCCAGTCAGGGGGGTGCCCATGTGCCCATAAAACTGGGGCAGTTGTTCTATGGGATAAGAAAAACAAAAGAAATCAGATAAAAGACCCACAGAGAAGATGGAAAACCACTGTAAAGGGAGGGGACACTCGAAAGACAAACTTCACGCCTTCCCCAGGGCCCAGCCTTACTGCGCATCTCACCAGACTGTTCCCACCCCATCCCTGTTTGCTTCCTTTCAGCCTCCTCTGGGGACACTACCTGCTCCTGCAGATCCCACAACACTGGAGAGCTACAGGGCTTGGACTTCAGGCTGCGTCTCAGTTACAGCTCACTCTCCAGGGATCTCATGCTCTCTTGCTGGCTTTAAATCTTACACATTGATGAGCAACCCCCATCTCCAGCCAGACCTCCCCGCTCAACGGCACCCAGATCCAACTGCCTGCCTGACATCGCCACTCAAATGAATGACAGGCATCTCTAAATAGGCCCCCACACAACTCTTGCTTGTTGCCTCTGTCTGTGAATCTGCTCCTTCCCACCATTCACCCAAGCTGCTCAGGCTAAAAACACAGATGCTGTCCTTGACTCCTTATTTTTTTTTCCCAACTTCTATATAGTTTATCTGTAAATGCCATTTGTCTACCTTCAACACATCCCAAATCTGATCCTCCATCACTACCTCCCTCTTTCAAGCCATCATCTTCCCTCACCAAGGCAATGGCAATCATTTCCCAACTAGTCTCCCTCTCTCTACCCTCCACTTTTCCCAAAGCTTATTTGCCACATCAGCCAGGTGACCTTTTCATAGTTTAAATTAGTTCATGCCATGCCATGCCTCTGCTCAAAACTCCAGTGACTTCCCAAAGCCTTTAAGACCCAGCATGGTCTGACCCTGCCTATTCTAACATCAACTTCTTATGCCCCTCCCCTCCCTTTCTCTGTTCCAGCTACAGTGACCTCATTCATTGACTTACTCACCTAGCTGGTCTCTACCCCAGGGCTTTTGCATTTGCTTCCCACAGCTGAGAATGCCCTTCTTACTGGTATCAGCATGGCTACCTCCTTCCCTTCTTTCAGGAGTCTTCAGAGAGGCCTTCTCTACCACCACCATTTCCTTGTCCTGCCTAATTCTTTCATTTCCTGACATTATAGGACATATTTATTTGTTTATTAGTACTATCTGTTTCTTCCTACTAAAATTTATCCTCCATGAGGGTAGGGACCATGTCAGTCTTGGTCACACTACAACCCTCCTATAGACCTTGGCACCCATAGGGCACTGGGGAAAGACTTGCTGTGTGAATGTAAGAACTGTCCCATTTGCTAAAGGAAGGACTACACTCTACAACACTTCTTATCATCCTCTTAATCATAACAACAAAAATTCAGCTAATGCTAATGATAGAGATTTGTTCATAATGGAGGTCCTATTGAGTCAACTGGGAAGAGACACAAATAGAAAAGAGATGATAACATAGCATACCTAAATATTTCCCCCTGATTTTCAATTAGCCCTCACAATAAAATGTTACCCTGCATTTTGTTATTTCTTTAACTGCTGTAATTGGAGGAATGAAATTGACACTCACTCTGCCCTTTGCTTTGTGGGCTTCATCCTTCCAGCATTCCTGAGCTGGAATCCTGCAGGGTTCCATTACCCAAATCCAGCACAACAAATGCTTCACTTTGCCAGGACTACAGTAAAATTTCAACAGCTAATAGAAATGCTTTGTCTTTCAACAGTCTTAGCCTCTGAACAGCTTATAAAAATTAAAATGAAAAAACTTGTGTTTCATTTGGTTTGTGTCAAAAAAAAAAAAAAAAACAAAAACCCTGCTCTTTTCCTGTCATATATTTGGACACCAATATCAATTAATGGGAGTGTCGAAAGAAGTAAATCTCATGGGTTCTTACCTTCAGCCACCGGAACACTTTATAGTCATCACGAGTGCAGACAGTAAAATGAATGACTGAGGAACAGCACCAAGCTACAAACCCCTAAAAATGCTCAGAACCAGGGATTCTATTTTTGTAATGGTTTTCAGTAGGAGGAGGCAAGAGACAGCACATTCTCAGATTGTATTACCAGAGAATGTTGCTATTCTCAGAGAGATGTAAAAAGTGGCAAGGGACTTGGGTTTAAAAGTACAAACAGAGAGAGAATCCCACCTTAATGGGGACCATTATGACATCCAGTTCAATATAATGAGGCTATTTCCACGATCTGGCCAGCAGCCCATATTAGCACGGCTTTACTGATGTGGATACAACAAATTCTGTTTGAACAAGAAATCCCCAGGAAAAAGAGAAAGAGAGAGAGAGATCCTTTCACGGTCTCTATCCATTTAACAATCAATCAAAGGGAAAATATCATTCCAGTAAAGACAGCAAGGCCCATTTGAGTCCTGGTAAAATATTAGATGTTCCAAATAAAATAGTGTTCTCTGGGTATGTGTTGCTGTTCTGTGGAAAGGTCATAACTATTGATGCCTAAACTGGCGAAGGGGACGTAGGGTCCGACCCAGGGGTTAAGCACATGGCGTGGTAGCTGACTGGGTTCTGAGTACATCAAAACTTCTGTGAAGCTATTAGGTCACTTGGTGGAGACCCCATATTGAACTCTTTTAGTGAACTATCCACAGACTTTTGCAAAAGCTCTTCAAAGTGTCTTATTACTTCCCAAATATTAGGTGGAATCATATGAAACTGCCAATATTAGACCGCTTTAAATGTAAAGAAATAGCAATTACATATGGTCCACCTTTTTTTTTTTTAAAGATTTATTTATTTATTTATTTGACAGACAGAGATCACAAATAGGCAGAGAGGCAGGCAGAGAGAGAGAGGGAAGCAGGCTCCATGCTGAGCAGAGAGCTTGATGCAGGGCTCTATCCCAGGACCCTGGGATCATGACCTGAGCTGAAGGGAGAGGCTTTAACCCACTGAGCCACCCAGGCGCCCCTCATATGGTCCACCTTAGTACAAGGTTACCAACTTAAACACATGCCAAAGAGGAAATCAGGTGGGCCCTGGAGTCCTGTCGCTGGGTTAGCATGTCGACTCAGTAGCTGTGTTGTGTTGGCTAAGTTACTTGGCTTCTCTGAGCCTCTGGCATAAAGCAGCAGCCTCCTGAATGTAAGTCCTTCTTACCCCCTGACCTTTCTAAGTATGACAACAAACAGAGCATCTTCCCACCCCTCCTTCGCTTGCAGCTGACAATCACATAGTCTTTCCAATCAGTCTTTTGAATTACCCCTTACAAAAGGAAAGTTAAAAATATTACAAAGACCTAAGATTATTAGAAACTTTTTTTAATGTAATAAATCTGCAAAGACTATTTTGACTCTAATGTGATTCTTCCATGTAAAACTCAGTAAGATTCCTAATCCTATTAGGAGTCAACCCCACAAAATACTAAAAACTCCATTCAAAGCAGAACAAAAAACAGCTCAATATCATTGCAACAGGTTAAAAATCAGCTTGGCACACACAACTGCTCTCTCGGCCTGACAAAATGAGATACTCAGGATCCACGTTAGGCAACAGTGTTTTTGTCGGAGTTGAGATGGACTCCCTACCCTGCAGCCAATCAAGATCTCCCTTGAAGGCACACATGCACAGCCCTCCCCAGGGGCTCAGCCCCTCTCACTGCCTCCACTCCCTCCCCACCACCTAACCAAGGGGAGTCTGACCACTCCTCCAAGCTTATTCCCCAGGTGACCTTAACAGTGCCAAGGCATTTGGGGCTTTCTTCTAATTGTGAATGGAAGCGCTTCCCTCACTCCAGGAACGAATCCATCCTCAGCAAGCCTATAGGGAAATTAAGCTGGAATAGACCTTGTACTTGTGCTTATTTCTTTTAACAGCAGGTACTGTCTCATTCATTTTGATATCCCCAGAACTTGGCACAATGCCTGGCACATAATAGGTGCTCAAGAAAACATTTATGAATGCTTAAAGGCTTACTAGTCCTAATCATCTGAAGTAGGATCTAACAATCCATTCCAGATGGATCAGCACGATTGGGGATTTCTCATTCTTGGGCAACACTCTGCCTTCCTAAGACTCACGCTTTCCCTCCTTCAGCCCAAAGGATCAGAGGCATTTATTTTGTGTTTACTGGCAAGCCAAAAATTATTTTATTTAATTTCGCTGAAGCAACCACCCTAATAATTCATATTTACTTGATGTTACTCTGTGTCAGGAGCAGAGCCAAGAACCTCACACATTTTCTCATTTAATGTTCACAGTGACCCTATGAACTAGATATTATTATTATTACCCACATTTTACAGATTAAAAAATTAACAAGACAAAAAAGTTAAGCAATTTGCTCACAGTCACAGAGATAGCCAATAGCAGCACTGGAATTTGAATAAGCAATAGACCCATAACCCAAGCTCTTAACTACTAAGCTATGTTGCATAATACAGTAGAGATAGCTCATTTCATAATATGTTTTGCAAGTACCTTGTAAAACATATTACAAGTACCTTGTAAAATATCCCTACGGTTATCAGGGTTAAAACGTTCTAAAAAGCCTAGGATTTAGACTGCATCATATTCTAATAACATTATGATTATGATGTCAAACACAGGACAGAGGAGGCCTTCTGGCCCTGCAAATCTGGGACGAAAGAATCAGGTTCTTTGCACCTCTCTCTCATCCATTCTGCGGATGTTTATTGTCCTAATGTATACCTCACATTTTGTTCTACAAATGATTTTTAAAATATGACCATTATACATGTGGCAATACTGTATATTTGTTTCAATAAGATTCCACTTTCCATTCAGAATACTGACATCTCTTAAAATGTTAAAAGCTGTGTTATATGCCTGTACAGGCATATATATACATATGCTAGACATATACACACACACACTAGTGTCTAGTGTGTGTATGTGTCCACACACATATAGTATTACTAAGGCTGGGTGAACATGTTCAAAATATATGCTAGCACTAATTTGAGAAAAGTAAGAGGCTTAGAGAAAATAGTTTCCAATCCAGATGAAACATATTCAGTTCCAACAAAAAAGTTGAGGGCAAAACAGACACATGAAAAAGTGCTCCATATCACTTGGCATCAGGGAAATACAAATCAAAACCACAATGAGATATCACCTCATACCAGTCAGAATGGCTAAAATCAACAAGTCAGGAAATGACAGATGCTGGCGAGGATGCGGAGAAAGGGGAACCCTCCTACACTGTTGGTGGGAATGCAAGCTGGTGCAGCCACTCTGGAAAACAGCATGGAGGTTCCTCAAAATGTTGAAAATAGAACTGCCCTATGACCCAGCAATTGCACTATTGGGTATTTACCCTAAAGATACAAACGTAGTGATCCAAAGGGGCACGTGCACCCGAATGTTTATAGCAGCAATGTCCACAATAGCCAAACTATGGAAAGAACCTAGATGTCCATCAACAGATGAATGGATCAAGAAGATGTGGTATATATACACAATGGAATACTATGCAGCCATCAAAAGAAATGAAATCTTGCCATTTGCGACAACATGGATGGAACTAGAGCGTATCATGCTTAGCGAAATAAGTCAAGCAGAGAAAGACAACTATCATATGATCTCCCTGATATGAGGAAGTGGTGATGCAACATGGGGGCTTAAGTGGGTAGGAGAAGAATCAATGAAACAAGATGGGATTGGGAGGGAGACAAACCATAAGTGACTCTTAATCTCACAAAACAAACTGAGGGTTGCTGGGGGGAGGGGGTTTGGGAGAAGGGGGTGGGATTATGGACATTGGGGAGGGTATGTGCTTTGGTGAGTGCTGTGAAGTGTGTAAACCTGGTGATTCACAGACCTGTACCCCTGGGGATAAAAATACATGTTTATAAAAAATTAAAAATTAAAAAAAAAAATAAAAGTTGAGGGCAAAACGGTAAGAGGAGGAAAGAAAACCCAGCACAGATAAGAACAGTGAGACAAGCACTGAAGCTAATTTGAAGAGTAATAATACTAATTGTGCTATAACGTTCATGGAAAAAAGAACAGTGAGACAAAGATGCGTACATCACTGTCCCATCTCAAAAGACCGCACCTCTCCTTCCGCCCCTACTTTCTATTCCTCCCCTGGTAGCTCCACCATTCAAGCTTCTCTGAATTCTGTGCTCTCAACAAATAGCCCAAGGGTATCCTTTCCAACTGTACTAATCTGAGTTCTTAAATACTTAAATGGAACTCTTCTACTTTTCCAACTAAATTGTAAACTCCTCAAGAGATGCTAAGACCTCTGCTTCGTATATTCATGCAACAAATCATTGCACTCTGGTGTACTCTCTGAAACACTTGATTTGTCCAAACCCCAGGCCATACAGATTAAAGGAAATTTACAAACATTCTACTGGACACCATCAAAAAGGCCAGTACTGCATGTTTTAATCACTTTAAATTATAACTACTGACATTGGTAAAGTTGGCAAATATTGGTTCCAACTAAATTAACTTTAGAAATTTGATAAAAGCTAGGTTCCGAGAACCTTCTTTTTCCCTGTAATGCACCTTCCACTTTGCCTGGGACAAATAAGGTGCTCAATAAATATTGGCTTCCTTCCCTCCAAGCACAAAGCTCAGCTCCCTGTAGAATACATAACGACAGCAATGAAAAACAGGGTGAGTTTAACCAAACTATAGAAACCATCACCCACAAAGAAGAGCGCAACACTTGGAGATGTGTGTCTTGAGGAACTGGGGAGGGGAAGGAAGATAAACACTTATATTTGTGAATTTGAAGATATAGCAATTCAAGTTAAAAAGGGAACCACTCCTCCCTTTTCAAACTTTTTCAGCTGACATCACATAATTGGCAAGAGCTGATAACAACAGTTATTTTGAGCATCTGCTTTCTGCCAGGTTCTGTGCTGTATATATACATTACTTTATTTAATTTTCCTCAGTCCTTAAAAGGTGAGTAAAAATATCCCCATTGCACGGATGGGGAAAATGAGGCTCAAAGAAGTAGAGCTGTGCTCAGAGTCTCGTAGCTATAACACAGCAAAGCATATTCAAACCCAGATACATCTGAGACCAAAGCCCATGCCTTTCCCTTGCAGGTTGCTTCCAATGATACTGTGGGATTTTATAAAAACAAAATCACAATCCAACTGCAATATAACCTCCCAGAGTAAAAGTCACAGATGGTAAACAGATGGTCCAGCCTCGGCCAGACCCTAAGCATTGTCAATGCTCCATAAAAGTAAGTTCTCTTCTCACCACCCCCCTTGCCCTGCCATCACCATGGACCACCTTTCTCACCCCTGCCAGCTCCCTAGACCTCAGAATGCCTGAGGCAGGAGAAGGAAGTGGAGAAGTTACCCCCTCAAACAAGACAGAACGGAATTCCAGAATGAAATTCCTCTACTGATAAGCACTCAGACATTTCCAGGTTTCATCTAAACTCTAACCAATCCTTTCTGCAGGACTACTGAGGCATAGACACTGGCACTTCAACCCAGATGAATTTTCTATCACTACCTGCTCACCTGGAAAGATGCCACAAGCCCGTGAGAACAAACAGGAAAGCATTGGGTACATGGAAATAAGTAACAACCTCTTACTAAATCATCAAGACATGCATAATCCACCCACCCACACACACACATACATACACACACCTTGAATCAACGTAACAGTGTTCACGAAACAAACTGTGAAGTCAGACAAATGAAGTCAGAAGATGAAAACATACTTCTCAGGAGTTCCAGTAAAGTTTCATTTGCATTTGTCCATTTGCAATCACATGTATATCCCTGCCTTCAGGAAGTTAATGACCATGTTGTTCCACGATAAGAAGCAACCGTCAGAATGCTTTCGGCCCCAACAGCCAGAGAAGAGTGGTCAGGCTGGTCATTTAGCACATACCAAGGGCCTCCCCATAGGAATCTTTTAAAGAAGAAGTCCTGTGACTCAGCGCCCTCCAGGTCAGGCAGGGCAAGAACAAAGAAAGGAATGGAGGCCAGAGAAGCCTGGGGAGAGGGAAGCAGCCCAGTAGCAGCATTGCCAAAGGGCCAAGAATGACTCACTTATGCTGGGAGCCTCTGCATCCCAAGCCTCCCTCCACCAACAGAATCCCCAGGAGACACCATTTTCTGCCATTTTCCCTCAAAATTAAAAAAAAAAAAAAAATATATATATATATATATATAATATATACATATATACACTACTAGTATATATATATATACACACTACTAGTATATATATATATATATACACACACACTACTTTTTAAAAATATATATTTTATTTATTTATTTAACAGATCACAAGTAGGTGGGGGGGGGGCGTGAGGGGGAGGCGGGGTGAGGAACAGGCTCCCTGCAGAGCAGAGAGTCTGATGTGGGGCTCAATCCCAGTATGGTGGGATCATGACCTGAGCTAAAGGCAGAGGCTTTAATCCACTGAGCCACCCAGGAACCTCAAAAGCGGAACACTATTTAGGAAATACCCCATTGCCATGGGAGGTCATTTGTGTCTCCTCTGATGAAAAGGATGATTTAGCTTGCCAATCCACTGACGTTTGTTTTAACACATTTAACAAAAACATAAAATATTAAGTCTGGTTGCAGAAATGAAATACTTAGGAATAGCAAGAATGTATCTATGTAAACTAAAGGCAAGGAACTCAGGGAGAAACTGAAATGTATGCAGGCCACATTTTTTTCTTATAAAATGAAAATGTCCTTAGTGAGACAGTGGGGAGAAGATATATTTTTAATTGAATGTGACTGAGAAAAGAGCATTGCTAAATTTAAACCACTATATTGTCAATATCTGTACATATTTATGAAGCAGCAACAGAGAAACAGCTTTTTAATTTTCTATCATGAGATCAGATGAAAGCTTATCCGGCAGGTGGGTGGGCTGAACATAGGCCTCACCCATTTAAATCCATCCCTCTCTACCAGATATTTTCTCCCCTGCAACTACCTCTGCCCACCACCTGGCATACAGTAGGAGTCAATACCCCAGGCTTTAATCCTGGCTTCCCCACTTATTGGCATATCTGATGTCAGTTTCCTCACCTAGAAAATCCCTGCCCTCACCCTCATACAGAGCTATCAAAGGAGCAAACTAGGTAATGAATGTGACAGCTCTTTGAAAGAAATACTCAGCTTTTGTGATTATGCTATATTCAGCACTTGTAATAATAATAATAATACAAAATTCGTACATAAATGATGAATTCAAAACTAAATACAGATCATTTTGATTAAAAAATTACAATAAGTAAAAAGGATATGAAGGATAACATTATTTAAGTGAGTACTGGTGGTATGAACTATAAAACAGACTAAATCCCCGAGCACTTTCTTTTAATAAAGTGTTTTAGTAGTTATAAAATCACTATTAATTACTATTAATAGTTTTTACTGTTAAAAATTACCATTTATACAAATGTGTCTTCAATTCATTTCTGTAATCAGTCACTTACTTAAAAGATCATTTAAAAAGGACAACTGGGGCTTTGATGTTCAATATTATTATAATAAAGATTAAACACAATTAAGGATCAATCTAATTTACGGGTATACATTAGAGCATGATTATTATTTTTAATGATCAAAAAATTAAATCTAAGCAACTAGTGCTCCACAAATCCAAAGCATGAGAGTAAATTATTTTATATTTTGCTATGGCTTGTTAAGTCAAAAGGCATTTGACATTATTTGACATTATTTATAATATAAAAAATGGTTTTGTTAACCAGAGAAATAAAATCTATTTCTATAACTTTATATATTGTTGGTCAAGTTTTTAAAAAGCATTTTCTAAACTTTCCTAGTAGTAATAACAATTTAAATTAATAAAAAAATAATTTTTAATTTAAATGCTGAACTTCACTCAGCACTATCAATACACTTGAAAGAGCAAACTAACATGAACATATTTTAACATCTGCTGCCTTGTGATAAATTTATACATAAGGCTTTATAGTCACAGAATATGATAATACTTAAAGACCCTTTTTAAATGTGGTAACTAAAAAGATAAAATATTTTTAAAATAAATAAATAAATAAATGTGGGAACTACAGATGTTTTGTGAAAAGAAAAGCAAAAATATTGGACCTGCAATAATTACAATGTAGAGACCCCCTTTTTTTTTTCTTTTACATGAAGGAAGTTATGTCTCCTTTGGCATTTTGCCCAAACTTTTCTATAAATGCAAAGGATTACTTAGCAGGTAGTGTTGCATAGACCACTAATTCAAATTGTCTATTTGTTCTGCTTTTTATAACACTGAAATAGAAATTTTAACATAGAAAATTCCTATGTGTTCGATGAATCACTCTAAAGCAGTTTGTGAGATTTTCCACTAAAACAACATTCGATCCTAAACTTAGGATGTACGCAGAGAAGCCTCCCTCACCAACAAAAAATGGTTAAAGATATTAAGTCTGTGATTCCCAAGTTACCAAAATAACTCTCAAAATCTCTCTCTTTTACTTTCCAGAGAACAATGTCAGAATTGTATTAACTTATAATTCTTACTAGAAGTCTAATTTAAAATACACTAGCATTTACAACTATATCCCATGGAAGTCCCCTCACGAAACACCAACTATCAGTCAACTTACTGAGGTCATATATCAGTGAGTACTTGATGAATGTCAGTGACAGATTGTTTTTAATGGCATCAGTAAACTAGATCTCATGAACATTTTTGTAACCTTCTACACACATGTGCCGCTATAAATGGTACAGTAACTATGTAAGAGAATGTTATTTAAGATGAAGAATCATGATGTTTGTGGCTTACTTTGAAATAATTTAGTGGAAAAAGAATGCACATACACAGAGACATACATATAGATAGAAAAGGAGATAAAACAAAAATGGCTTATATTATAGACGATGTGTGGGTATTCACTGTACTCATCTCTCAATTTTTCTGTATGTTTGAAAAATTGATGTCCTTAAACATTTTAAAATGCGATTTTTATACTTCTATGATTTATCCTTAAAAGTAGATTTTTAAAGTTTTATTTTTATAACATATGAAGTTTAATAACCTAAAAAGAATCAAGATTCTTCTTAATTTTTCTAGAAATTACTATTCATAGTTTATTGGTTGTTCCACAATTTCAATTTTCTTCACATTGAGTACTAATGTTTTCCATCTGAACTGGCTATGAATATTTAGTACTACTAATTAAACAAACCCAAGGAAATATGAATATAAGAAAATTACTCAGTTTTTACACAGAATTCCTTATACTCTTCATACTTGTCTGGACTTTCCCCAACATTCAGTGTTACTAGACAGTATCTCCATTCATCTATCCTCCTGAAAATAATCAGGGAGAGTGGCCTGTCCTACTGAACACTTATTTCAAAGCCCATGGGCACTCAAGACCTATAAGAATGATTTTTTTTTTTCAATGTGGAACATAAAGCTAACAGGTATGTGTGTCTTACAGAAAATCACGAACTGGTCAGTCTTTTGGTTTGAGAGAAGCCTTTTGTTTTGTTTTTGTTTTTGTTTCTGAGTTTTAATGAAGAGCTGTATAAGCTTTAGGGACCCTCAAGCACCCAGAGAAAAATTAAAAGAGTTTTTAAAAATTTAATCATAGTGTCCTCTCCCTTTCCTCTGTAGATTTTCAGAACACCAACACGTGTGTGATGGTCGTACAAAGACGGTTACCTCAGCCTCTAAAATGCCTGTATTCGCAGATGCGGCTGCTTATTAGAACAAGGTTACTGAATATTTCTATTCATCATCACTTTTGTCAGATAATAATGATGAGTATTTCTAGGCATGTTTTAACTTCAACGATAAATTGGCCATCAGGAAATTTGAAAAAATGAGTTTCTTATGAATGCAGCTTCCATCAATGTCACTCCTTCATATAACCAATGCTTATTTAAAATTCTCTCTACTTTCATGATACGACAATCCCTGAAAAATGTATGCTACTAACATGTCTAAATTGGGAAAACATCTGGCCTGCCCAATTGTGGTTTTAAGTACATTGTTTGAGGTAGTATATTTGGAAAGAATTCACTTATCATTCTCAGGCTGCAAAGAGAACTAGCCTTGAGAACAAATGTATGTGGTAGTTCACTGCTACCATAGAGAATCAATAGCCATCTATTTAATTTGCTAAGACAATGTAAATTAGTAACTTCCAGCCAGATGTGTGATATACACATCAAACAAACTGCAACCTGTTCATTATGTCATTATGAAAATCCTGTCAACACACACAGAGCCACTTGATGACATTTCGTCTAAGGCAGTTTCCACATTTGCAGCTATAAAAATTGTCTTAAGAATTTTTATACAAAGGATTGGAGTTGAGGCTCATAAAAGGGTAATCAATTTCAGCTTTTCATCTTGCGTGCTTCTGTGTGTTTATTTCCATTTTCATTCCGAGGTATAAAACATTGAGAAAAATATGAGCCTTGCTATTTTTCCTTCTGAAAATCATTTATCCTCATTACATCTTTTTAATCTGATATAAAGTTGGTAGCCTAATCCTGCAGCTCTGGAGAAGTGTGTGAACTGAAGGACAGAGTCAAGAGAAGAAAGGAAGTACACTTATCCACTGGAAAACAGAACAGAATATTTCAAAATGACTCCAAACATAAATTAAGCTTACCCTTTGGGAGGTCTAACTTGCATTCTGATCATTTATGTGGGTCTGTGTGACTATATACCCTGCTGTTTGATAAAAAATGATTACTAACCACAGGCACCCACCAGAGAACAGAGTGCATGGATAAGAATTGTGATGTCTCAGCCATACAAAGCACCTTCTTAAAGAATGTCCATTTCCTTTCCATGGTAAGCAGACATAATTTTTCACTCCTTAATACTTTTGCTTCACAGAGTGGCTTATTTTATGAATTATGCTTTGCCATTTTCCCTTATGTGTACTTTGATAATATAAAAAATGCATTCATAAAATAGACGGTTTTATTTCATGATACCCAAAATATTGGTATGTTTTCGGCTCGTATTAAAATCCACAGCTTTCTTGCTACTACAAAAACCCAACAGTATTTATTTTAATGCCATTTATTAAATGAAAGGAATAAAAAGATTCCTCTTAATAACCAGCTATTATTCTTGAATACTGAATCCTCATTTAAACCAAAGTCATTTCTGAAGTCTATTGAATTAAAATTTCTTATTAAACAGGCCACAGAGTAAATAGTCTATTTCCAAGCACCATATTTTCAAGCACTACATTTTTAATTTGGTGATTTAAAACGAGGTGGAATGAGTGGAGAGTCCTCGTGGCCTATTAGTATAGTGTGATTCCAAACAGAAACCCTTAACTAACTTCCCAATGAGAAAATAGCATTTCTACTAAGCGCTGGGTGTGTCAATGCTTCCAGAGTAAATAACTCCTGAGGTCCCCTAAAATCACAAGAATTTCAGTGACTACCCAAAAAAACCCAGAAACTGTGCACACAAAAGGGCTCTTCATAAAGGCTTCAAACCTGAGCAATTCAACTTCACAAACATTATACAGAAGGCGCTTTCTTCACCAGCCGCACACCAGGCCACGTGATCAGCCTGCCGGGCCACACCGCGGACCAGAAATGATTATTGTTTCTAGAAAGAATAAGGTTCCTTTGCCGCCACCAAGGCCGTCCAGCCCAGTCAACTGTGCCCGTTGCTGGCACCCCAAGGCCAGCTCCTCACCTCGTGAGATGGTCCCAGAACGCGTGGGGCCTGGGCACCCGCCAAGATTCGTGGCATTAGCCTGGGTCCCTTTGCTTTCTGGAGGTTAAATTAACACCCGCCTGGTCACTTAAACCCCCATTGCGTTTCAACGGAAGAATCATTCTCTCAGAACTCTTAACTTTGGAGTCTCTGGTTAAAATTAAGAACTTCAAACCCAGATTTGAAAAAGTGAACCAGATGTCCTGTTTGTTAACCATAAATGGCTCCGTACGTCGGACCCTTTCCTCTCTCTCTCCCTCTTTTTTCTTTCTGCCGCATTAAGTTTTATTTAATGCAGAGTTCGCTTAAAAGGTTAAAAGAGAGAGAGGGAGCAGGAAGCAAATATAGACTGTAGATGGAAAAACTCCTAAATCTTTCCTTGGAATATAACTTTGTAAAGATAAACGTGCTCAAGCTGCTGCCTCCCAGCACAGCCTGCTGTGGGGTCAGAACCTGCCTGCGCCCCAGTGGACCCCAGTCTCCTCTAACCCGCAGTGCCCACCACCCTCTTGGAGACCAGGGTTGCCTGGAGTGGGCGAAGTGTTCCAGACTTGCACTCACGTGAGGACATAGTTGACGCTGACGATACAGTGTGGCCTGGAGGAGCGGCTGTTGTGGACGATGGTCGCATAGCTCTGCACCCATACCCAGCCACCGTGCTTCGCCAGGAACCTGTAGTACTTGGTGGTCACCTGCCCCTTCACGAGCACTGATGGGAAAGACAAAAGGCTGCTGGGAGTGAAGAATCAGCTGCTAATCCGGCCCAAATGCAACCCCTGGCGGTGGGAGTGCGGGTCCCTATGGGCCCTAATCGCGCCCAGGCAGGAGGGAGAGACAACCCCTACATTCCCAAAGGAATAGATTGTTCTGTTACTTTGCATCACGTCCTCCAGTCCCTAACGATTGGCAAAGGGGTGGGGGACGCTTAAAATTGGGGGATTTCCCCTTTCAGCTTTCTAACTAAGGAAGGTGGGGTGGGCAGCTGAACTCAGAGACTCAGGGTCCCTGTTCCTCGAAATTAAGTTCAAAGCAAAGCTCTAACAAAAGCCGAAGCAGGTCGGTGCACGTGAGTCAAGTGGGCTAGCTTCAGTTTTTATTCCTGTCTTCAGTGAGGTGTGCAGCGGGCAGGAGGGGAAGCATAAAACCCCTCCTGGGGAAAATTTACTCAGAAACTCGGAAACTCTTCCCGCGGACATGAAAGAAACAAGGTTGGTCTCAGCTTTGGAGCAGCCGCTCCCTGGCAAGGGCCTCGCACCACCACCCGGCTAGCAGGGCTCCCACCCTTCCGCTCACTGCGGACTGAAATCACGCCCTCTCCCCTCCCCGCGACGCGCGGGGCTGAGACCCGTGCGGGCAACAGCGGTGCCTTACGCAGGTGATGGGCGCAGCGCAGGTGGAAGGTGTCGCAGCCGTGCACGTGGTGGTACAGAGTCTTCTCGATTAGGTCCTGAGGTTCGTACCCCGTCAGCTCCGCCACTCTGCCGAGAGCAGGCCTCGCGGATGAGCTCAGAGAGCCGGGATGCCCCCCCACCCACCCCGCCCCGCCCGGGACAGCCATCTCAGACCTGGGCTCCCGCCCCCCTCCGCAGGGCCGCGTGAGTCGCCCCGTCTGCAGAATGGGCTCAGAAGGTCGAGGAAGAGCTCTCAGTCACTGAGCAAGACCCCTCTCCCGCTAGCGTGATCCTTTCCCGCCTCGGCCCCCCACCTGGAGTCCAGGAAGATGAGCTTCATGTCCAGGCTGGCGCGGAACATGAACATATTGCTGTGCAGCTTGATCTCCGTGACGGCGCTGGGAGGCAGCGAGTGGCCCACGGCCACCAGGCCCACGTTCTGGTAGCAGCCATCGAAGGGGGACATGTCCAGGCTGTACTGGCGGATCTTCAGGTAGCCGCTGCAGTGAATGACCTGCAGCGGAGGGTGAAAGGTGGGGGAGAGACTCAGCCCCAACCCGGAAACGTCTCCAAAAAGGTGGGTAAGGGATTGAAATACTCGGCGACCCCCCGGGGCCACAAAGGCCGGGTGGGCCTCGCCCCCGCACTGAGAGGTCCAAAGTTATTGGAGCACCAGCGTCTCAAGGAAATGACTGTCCTGCCCCACAGAATCCACCTGAGAGCGTGTAAAAATGCAGAGGCCTGGCAACACCTGCCGACCCGAACTCCTCAAAAGCGGATAGTGGGGCTCTGGAACCTGCATTCTAATCGTGCTTCATCTCACCGAACCGGAGAACCATGGATTCGAGCTAAAGCTCTGGTTCGTAACCCCTTGGGGTCGGAATCTGACGCTGTGCGTAAACTCTAGAATCCGCAAAAATGACCCACCATTTCAGACGCTTTGCACACCCCTAAAGCCCATTTTAAGCCCCAGATTAAGAGTCCCAGCGGCCCGGCCTTAACCGGACACAGTGAAACTAAGTCTTAAAACTTAGTAGCCGCCAAGTGTTCACAAATGACAACTCTCCAGGTGTTCCCGGGCAGGCAGCGCTGCGACGCGTGCGGGGGTGGGGATGCCGTCGGGGCAGTCGGGGACGCAGCAATGTCCCTCCCACGCCGCAAGCTCCTCTTGTCCTGCCCTTTTCCCCTACACGCGGGTCGGACCGTCCCTCTCAGCCACGCACTTTGTAGCCACCGCACGTGAGGCCCGCGTTCCTCTTGGCCAAGACGCACTTCATCCTCAGGAAGAAGGAGCGCTCGATCTCATACTCTGGGAGAGAGGAGCGGAGGGAAGGGCAGGCTGTGAGCCAGGGAGATGGGTGGTGCCGCGACCCAGTCCCTGCCCCCGCCCTTGCCTTGCCTAAGGGGGGGAAAAGCCACAAGCCAAGGGAGATGGGCCCAAGTGTCAGAGGCTCGCGCCGCTTACCCTGGACGAAGTGAGAGTGGTAGGGCTGATGGGCCGTGAGCACCGCGGTCATCTCGTCGTGGTCCGCGGGGTGGATGTATTCGTAAATGCTGTTCCCAGTCAGCTCTACCTGTAAAGAGGGGGGTATCAGCTTCTCCGAGTTGGAGGAATGCCCATGCAGGGCTAGAAGATTGGACCAGGGTGTCTACAGGGCTGTGAGGACAGGAGCGAAAGCTTCAGGGTCAGCCCTGAGTTTTAACCCAGTTGTGTGGTTGGCTACCTATTGCAGTCTATCTAAGCCTCAGCTTCCTCATTACTGTAATAGTAATTACAGTAATAGTAGTACTAGCAGTAGTAGTTCTCTGACAATGTTCAAGTGAACACATCTTTAGACTTTTTTAGACATTTTTAGACTTTAGTAAGCAACCGCCACCCATGGTGTTTGACTTATGGTAGGAACTCTAAAAGGTAACAGAATAAGGGGTGAGAATAGGGAAGTAGAGGAAAAAGGAGACGCAGATCTGCCAGCTGAGATGTTTCCAGTTCCAGAAATGCACATATAAGAGCTTTGGGAACGCACCCCGACCCTTACTGTGGGTCTCCAGCTCTCAGTATAAACATGGAAGGCTGGAGGTATGGACCACTCACCTACCTGAGAAAGACCCAGGTGGACTGAGGCTGTCTCTGAGATGTACATGATCTTCCCATCTGGGGCCACCACAAAGATGAAGCCATCCAGGGTCTAGGGAGATAGAAACAGAGTTGAATAGTCAGCCCCCTGGGCCATGGGGCTGAACACGAGAGATGTTCAGCCAGAAGAGTGGACAGAGAGGGTAGAGAAGCTGGTAGGACATAAGGCATAGAATACCTGCCACAAGAGTCCCTCTCTTGTTCATCCAAATATGTAAGCATCTGGGATATGTGGCCCACTGGGAGACGCCCGGAGGAAGGAGCAGTCAAGACTACTGCCCTCCAAGACTCAGGATCCACCAAAATGGATATCTATATCTATATGGATATAATGGATATCTATCACACACACACACACACACACACACACACACACACATAGGGGACAGGGACCACAGCCTACAAAAAGAGGTGGGTAGGTTCTTGGGGATGTTCTTGGATGATCACTGAAAGAATGAAAGGTTTCCTGTGTCAGTCTTGGAGGACTCCATAATGGCAGCATCCTATAATGGAAAGAGTACCAGCAGGGCTTGGGAAATGGGCACTGAGCCATATGGAAGGGCTGGTAGTCTGAAAAGTTTGTAGACAGAAAGAAGGCAGCTGCCTAGTAGCTCCAGAAAGAATCTGGGAAAGGGGGTTTAGGAAATGAGAGGCTTTCCAGGCAGCAAGTCTGTAAGAGTAGTGGTGTAGTGTTCACATATGTGTGTGTTTACATTGATGCATCAAACTGACAGACTTTCCGTGAAAGAAACTCCTATCCTAGACTTTTCCTATCCCCCTATCTCTGTGAATGAGGCTTTAGTCCGGGCAATGGGGACATAAGGATGCGTCAGATTCTGCTCTCAAATTGCTGGAAGTCCAGCAGCAGTGACCCGCTAAAGATAGACATGATGGCAGCACAGCTAAAGAGACAGGGCTGTAGGGGCCCAGAGGCTGAGTGGCCAGAGGCCTGGGGGAGAATCAGAGGGCCTAAGAGGAACTCTTTGACAGAGCCTTGAAGTGGACGTTTGAACTGGAGATGAGAGAAAGGGTATCCTAGGTAGAAGGAATGATTTGGCAGGGATTGGGGGGCAGGAGGGAGTATCTGGTGTACTCAGGCATGAGGGACTTGGTGTGCCAGAGATGGGCTAAGAAAGTACACCAGTGCCGGGTTTTCGGGAGAGTTTGAGATATCAATCAGAGGAATTCAGAGATGTTCCTGTAGGCATCAGGTTTCCAGCAGTTTCTAAGCAGGTAAGGAGGGGAAATAGCATGCTTAGGGGTGTGTGCGTGCACACGCTAGTGTCTATATTTCATTTTGTTTTGATTTTTAATGGCAGAATGTGGACAGTGATCTATAGGAGGAAAAAGTGGGGATGAAGATTTCAGAGGTGGTTGACCCTAAAATTGGGTGGTCACAGGCAGATGAGGAAGAGGGAGAGTTTAAGTCAAAGATGGTTCTAGTTGTGGAATTTAACAGTGGCAGAAAGAGAAGCTTAGAGTGACTTCAAGGTCATTGAATAGAGGCTAACACCATAAGCCCAGATTGAAAATTTAGGGAAGCATGGTGAGTTTTTCTATGAGTGGAAGACTGGAGGAGGGAAGAAATGAATCCTTGTCTTGGAGATGCTAAACTTCAGGTTGATGCAGATATCCAGTTGGCAGTAAGAGAGAACGGTCTGGAGCTCCAGAAGGGTGTCTAGCCTGAAAACCAGCTGGAGTCATGCAAATGTGGGAAAGAAGTTGAGGTGATGGTGTTGGCTGAGATTACCCTGAGGCCTTGAAGCTGTGAGAGGAGAAACAGAGGTGGAACTTTGGAGAAATGCCAGCATTTGTAGCCAGAGAGCAGTGGGGAAACCAGAGGAGCAAGCAGAGAGGGAGAAGAATCTAGGAAATTGTGCTACTTTAGAAGCCAAGGGAGAGAGTGAATGTTGAGTAAGCAGTATCGCCTCTGTCAGGGATTTCCCCAGAGGTTCTCTTTTCAGTGAGGTCCTCTGCAATGTCCCCATTTTAAGTGGTACTACTCAAACCCAGCCCCTCCCTCCCCTTCTTACTTTTCTCCACAGCACCTGTTATACTCCGTCATGTCCCTGTCTGGGTTGGCAAGGCTGCTGGCCTTGGAATGTAAACTCCATGTGGGCAGGACTTTCTGTCTGGCACATACTTGGCCCTCCTATATTTGTGGAATAAACAAAGTCAGGCAGGGTAAGAGATGAGCATCCTTATGCTGATATCAAAAGGTGATAGAGCCTGGCAGAGCACAACAGTTAGGAGAGATGCCAGACCGCAGGGGTGTGGAAGTGAGGGGAGCAAGGTGAGTGAGGAAACTGAGAGGATAATTAAGTTCTTCCGGAAGTGTGGGATGGAGAGGGAAAAGACGGGGCAAGAACTGGAAGGAGTGGAAGATTGTTTGGGTTTTGTTCTTTCCTTTATTTTGATGAGGGACATTAGAGGGGAGCATGGAAAGATGGCGGGAGAGTGTTGTTGAGCAACAACTGACGAAGGTGTCTCTGAGAAAGGAGACTGACAAGGCCTTTCTATTTAATTCAGAGGTTTGGAGGCCACAGGCCAGGCCTGTGAGGGAATGCTTACACTGGCCTTTCTGTGCTCTGTGGCACTAGAATCTCTTTTGTCTCCAGGACTGGGGTGGGGGGTGAGGGGGACAAAGTAGCAGCAGCGGGACGGGGAAGACATGAGATGCAGGTCCTGCCCGGCCCACGGGGAAGAAGCCGCTCAGAGTCTCACGGTGCTATTTGGGTCTGAGGCTCCCACATGAGGAGCTGGCGGTGGACATGGATAATGATAAGGGGCTAGAGGGTGGGAGACAAGTGTCAAGCCTAAAAATGCCACAGGGAGTTTTGCTATTTTAAATATTTGCTATGCGACTTAAACGGGCAACGGGCAATTTAAAACGGTGTACACTGCAAACAACGCTGTAATGGGCGCCTCCACATTGGGTAAACTCATTACCTGGGGAGCTGTATGTCTGTAGGCTAGGGTCTGCACGCGGGCTGGGCTGGCCTGGGGTGAGATTTCAGGAGAGAGAGGAGGGAGCTCGCAAGCTACAGGGAGGAGACGAAAGAGTTGCAGACCCAGCTGGATCTGGAATGTGTGGACTGAAAGCACTGATGGGCGTTTCTACCAGATTCCCGTTATTCCTGTGTAAATCCTTCATTTCTGGTGGTTTTGCAGCTTGGCCCAGCGTGCTCGGTTCTTTTGGCGGAATGGTGTCAAATGGCCACCTCCCTCGGTTCAGCCATCCTGGTTTGGGACCTTGAGGGACTCCCTTCTAAACCTAGCGTGCTCATTGTCACCTTGCCTCCCTCTCTGCCTGGAGAGGTGCCATCCTCACCCAATGAGGTTAAGAGCTCAACGTTTTAATTTTGGAAGGAGCTGTAGGGACTGCAAGAAGTCCACGTCTGGGACCCATCCCATTTCCCTAAAGATCAAGAAGCCCAGTGCGGGGCCAGGCACCTGAGCCCTCAAAGCCTGTGTGCTGACGCGCCATTACCTGGAGCAAATGGGAGCCCAGTTCTCTGCCCACGTTGTCCAAAGGGCTGGTGCGACTCGAGTGGCCCCACGCCTCGCCGAGTCCTGTAGAGACAAAGAGACAACCTTTAGCGATGGGACTCCGACCTGGCTAGCAATTTGAGTCTAATCTCTCCGTTATTGTCACACACCCCCCAAGTTCGCACACACGACCCGATACCCTCCGAGATCGACCGCACCGGGACCTCCTAGGACGCAAGCGGGTAAATTTCGGCCCCGCCCTCTCGACTTATAAAGGACTGCTTAGAGGTCAGGCTCCCTCTCCCCGACCGGCGTCGGTTTCTCCGGGAGGGCAGGGCCCTGGCTGAGAGCCCCTCCTGGCAGTACCCCAAGTGGCTGAATTTGAGGACCGCCTGTGTCCAGAAGGGGCAGACACCGAACCCCCGCGGTTAACTTTTGCATAGGTTCACTAGTGTGGTTAGAGGGGTGAGGGACACTGTTTCTCTCCCAAAGTGTCATCATCTTCCTTATCAGGAGGCCGAGTGTGTCCGCACATCCAGCAAGTGCCAGGAGCGAGTACCTGAGGCTTAGAGCAGGGTCCAGCTGGTCCTTGGTGGGCTTTCTCATTGGCTGCCAGGCTCTCCAGCCATTTTCCTCCCCTAGCCCTCTGACTTCGATTCCCTCCGTAGAAATCCGTTTGCTTGCGGATGGTTCCCAGCACCAACATCCCTGAACAATCCTTCTTCCTCTGCTTCCCCTTCTTCCCACCCTGAGCCAGCCCTCGATTTACACATCCTAACCTTGCCTTTCAAAAAAAAAAAAAAAAAAAAAGTATACCCTTTTTTTGAAGTTGCTTTCAAGTGCTTATACCATCTTAAGCAATATTTCCTGTTCCCTATTGGATATAGACAATCATTCAGTTTCTCTACTTCCCAGGCACCATCTATTAACAAAGACAGCCCCTTTCTCTCCTGGATGCTACCACGTTAAGATCTTTCCAGGCTTTGCCAGAAATCATTTCTCCGATGATGCCTAAAAAAATACAATTCTCTGCATACCCATGGCTGATGTTTTAAAAAATTAATACGGAATCTGCTATAGTACCTGTTTGCAGAAAGAAAATGAAAAAAAAAAAAAGGCAGAGGAAACTTAAGACAGAGGTTATACTACCTGTAACTACTTACAGGTAATATTTTTTTTAACAGTGTTGCTGCTGAAATTAATTTTACTAGGTAGTTAAACTCTTTTATTCTTCCACCAATAAACAAGGTTTAACATGACAAAAAGAGGGGTGATTTACTGATTTGCTGCATTAAAGTACAAATCACCATGAAGTACACAGTGACAGACACACTCACATTGTAATATGGGGGTGAGGGCGGATCTTTCGGAATAAAACATGGAGTTGGACTCTTAAAATGTGTTGGCCAGAAGCTGCTTCCTAAGCAAGCGATCAAAACCCTGGTAACGAGTAACCAGGAGCGCCCCTTAAGCTCGAATCGGGTCTTTCTGGGTGTTTGCACATCTAAATAAATCTAACGATTTCCCCACCGCTCTGCAAACACTGATGCTCCCCGCCCGCCGCCGGACTCCTCTCCCTCCCTCGCCTCTCGTCAATCCCTCCTGCCTCTTTAGCCCGCCCCAGTTTCCCTCCCAGGAGTGACACTACGGCCCAGATGCTTTGGTCCTCCTGGACTGTTTAGGAGAGCCTCCGCCACAGCCACCTGTACCCACCCCTCCGCCGTGTCACCTTCCCTTCGCTGCTTGGGTCTCGGCCAAGCTATCCAGCCTGGTTTTCCGGCACGACGCGTTCATTTTTCTCATCGTTGCTCACACACACACACACACACACACACACACACACAAAAGTGGCGGAAAGGAAGATGGGGGTTGTTGGGTGAGGAGGCCAAACTGGGGGAAAGGGAAAAGAACCTGCTGGGAGAGCCGGGGACGCGGGTGGCGCTGGCCGGTGGGCGCCCGGGCCCGGCCGAGGCCTGGAAGCGCCAGGCTGCGCGGGGGCGAAGGGCCGGGACGCTCCCGGCGCCCGGGGAGCAGGCAGAGGCCTCCTCGCGTCTGGAATCTGGTCTTCCGGAAGGGTGCGAAGCTTGCGCTTGGGGCCAGCAAACGTCTTTATTCTAAAATGGTGAAGTTCTCCCAAGTCGGCTGGAAACAGCCCGGGAACGGCCTCCCGACCCGAATCATTTGAAAATCCCCGAGCTGGGCTCGGGGTTAAGTACTGGTTCCGAACTGCAGCGCCAGCCTCTGCTGTTTGTTGTCTCGGGTTGCGGCCTCATTAGTATGCGCCTACGAGGGGAAAATAAGACTTCCCCGCAGGTTACTAAACAGCCCGCCTGGCGCAGGTTAACAGGGGCCTCCCTCGCCCTCCCCTGCCTCTACCCCCACACCTTTTAGGGAACCTTTTGCTTTCACGGAGCATTGCCTCCTCTATGTTTGCGGTTGAACTCGCCGCCGCACGGTTTGGTCTGGGTTAATGTTTTATAAGGCACTGGCTGCCTTCCTCTACCTGCCAGGCTTTCCTGACCTAATCCTAGGGCTGAGCTCGCCCTTCAGCCCTCCCAGAACACCTTCGGAAGCCCCGGGTCAAGGGTTGGGCCTCCCGAAAATCCCGCAGTGGGCCAGGGACCCCTCTCCCCGGACCCCCTCACCTCCTGCCCGCGGTGACGCGCTCCCGCACCCAATTTCAGTTGGCGAGGGGGGTAAGCTGAGATTTCGTTTCTGCACTTGACCTACCGCAGAAAATTCACAAATCCTTTGATTGTCTGTTTAAAATGAGGAGGAAACCAGCTCCCTTTGCGGCAGGATTACAGTGGGAACAAGATCTAAAGATTCTCTTGTAATTCGGTGAGGCCGAGGGAACGGGCTTTTGCAAAGGAGAAAAGGAGCTCTGCGAGGGAGGCGATAACTAAATCGGGTTTTAGACAAAAGGATTTTCCCCAGCTAAAGTGGCCGAAGACAAAGGAAAACATAATCTATTTTGGAAGATTTCCAAGATATGCCACATTAACCTTAGCAGATAAATTTTGCTTCTCCCCTCCCCGCTCTTTCCTTAAAGTCTGGTTTATCATATTTACATAAGTAGTATTAGAAGGGATGTATCTATTATGGATCTAAAGGGCTAGCTCACATTTCATGTGAAAACCCCGGGCGAAGTTTCACTCTTACCCTCAGTGCTCGGTTGAGGCATTTCCATTTAAATACCCCCTGACCCAAGGATTACCTCAATGGACTGACTGCACGGGTTTTGTAATTTCCTGAAAATGAGATTTCGATTTATAAAACAAGAAACCAATTAGTAACCAAATGAGGCGAAGTAGATCCACTAAAATTGACCTAATCCCACAGGCACAATTTAGGCCCGTTCTTGGCGAATGAATGATGAGCCCCAGTCTAGCGTGAGCTCAAAGCATCATCCAGCTGTGTTATTACAAGCAGCAAAAATAAATTGATCGAGCTTTTCCTTCGGAATGAATTTCATGCCCTTGACAAAATATAGATTACAGACCTGGCATCAGTGCCTCCTTCACTCAGACAGGAAGAGGAGGAAGAGAAGAGCTTGGTCTACTGTTCTTTTCCCTTTTTCTTTAATAAATAAACTATATCTCAGTAGAAATGTGTCCTCCTTATAGTAGTTCCCAGAAAGCTTCATCTGACTGCAGATCCTGATACACCTTTTAGGCAGTATAGGAATTGGAAGGGGACTGGAAGAGCTGTCCCAGGATCTGACCACAACTTGGTGATTGAAATGGGAAAAGCCCTTCCAAACTCTGCTCCTAACATAGGGTCCCGGGGGGGGGGGGGGGGGGGGGGGGGGGGCCTTGTCTCAGCCACCTGGGCTCCTTCCACCACCCCTGTCCAGCAACTTATCGGTCTTCCTGTTAGGGCTTCTGGGGCCTCAGAAGCTGTGCTCACTGAGGAAGAGAGGGACGGAGATTGGGGGCCTTTAGACAAGCCCGTAGACAGCCAGGAGTGGTCACTGGATAGAAGGTTGCTTCCTGTGACTAGGCATACCCACCCTCAAGCCTCGGGCGCTGTGACCCTCCCCGCTTGAGGCCCCCTCCGGCCACCTGGAGGGTGTGGCCAACCTCCTGAGCGCGAGGATCCAACGCCAGGCCGGGCTTTGTCCCGCGCAGCAGCCAGGACCCTACCGTGTGTGTGTCCCGAACTCCCCTGTGTGTTCTGCAATCCGCAATGGCAGTGAGTGCCGTGCTCTCCCATGCGCGCCTCTGAGACCCCTGGCCGCGCCCCGGGAATCCACTAATGTTAGTTATAAATCTGGGGTGGAGACTGATGGTCACAGCATTGATTGTCTCTGCACCCTTGCTGAGCTCTGGCCCTGGAGCTAGGGCTTCCAAGTTGGGATGGAGCAGGCCAGCCAAGCTGGCCTTCGGCGTCATAGGCTGCAGCGAAGGAACAGGAGCTAAAGGGTTTCAGTAAACTGTGGGACGAAAATGCACTCGGGGTTGACAACAGTGCCTGCGTGACACTGAAAAACGTCAAGTGGTGTCTCCCCAGGGCTCCAGGTCTTCAAAAGTGGCCGGGAGGGACAATGCCATCGCCCCAAAGGCAGGCGCGGGTGGGCGGACGGGGTTGCCCCGCTGTTCAGGCGTGTCAGGCTTGTGTTCCATTTTGCGGCCGGACTCGACCGCCGCACTACGGTCCGCTCCGGCAGGATCTTGACTTCGGGTTTAAACAGACCGACCTTGGGGCAGTGGCCCGGGCAGCACGAATAACAGAGGGAGCACGGCCGCACCGGCCCGGCCTCTGCTTGGGCAGGCGAGCTGGAACGTCCTCGAACCTTGGAGAGCAGAGACCTAGTCTGGACCGTGCGGAGATTCCAGCTGGCGCCCCCTCGGCTTCGGCCCCCCGCGGCCGGGACAGAATGGGCCTCACTGCGCCAACCTGGCCTGCGAGTAGCAGCATACAGGCTTCTCCCCGCTGCGTGCTTCGTTGCGTACCCGAGCGCGGCAGAGGTTTCTACAAGGTCTCTGTCTCCAGTCTGTCCCGAGCCACCAAGGAAGAGCGACTCCGCACCGGACCGCCTCCCGGATGGAGACTCCATGCAGAAAGTTTGCCCCGCGCTTCTCGAACAGTGTTTTAGTACTAAATAGCCAGCCCCCTTGCTAAATACTTGACGGTTGTCCTCCCCCCATGCAAAATTTAAAATTCCTTGAATCAGAGACCGGCAATGGGTGGACAGCTAACATCATAAGGTGTTAGTTGGCTCCAAACCTCATTCTCTTGAGAAATACCTGGGCCGACATAGAGAAATGCAGCCAGAATCCGTGGGCTCGAATTGTGTCCACTTATGTGTCTGCAAAAGCTCCAAGCTGCCGAGATTTCCCCCAGGTTTGAAAAATAACTCCCCTAGAAATCATATTTGTCCTCTGGAAATTTAGTGTGATTTTAGCTTCAGGTGTGCGATTGTACCCTGCTTAAAAGCAACTTGCTATAGCTTATAGTGCCCTGTTTTGCTGTTGTGATTGTTTTTATTAGTCACTACTCCCTTTAAAGAAAATAAAAGTATATTTTTCATTGATCTGATCTACAATTTCTAGCACATAAATCTGCCTTGCAAATGCTCTGTATGGAGTTTAGTTCTGCACTCTACATTTTAAGTCAACATCAAAACTGGAATTAAACAGAGAAAACCAGCGTGGAGCGTAAACTGGGCTTAAAGGCTTTTAAATGAGAAAAACTTCTGTAAGAAAATAAACATGGAAACCTAATGCTCAATCATTTCCCCGAGCAGCAAGAAAAACAGCCTTAAATCACCCATCCACGTGGGAAATGGGGCCTCTTTTTCTCTTTCAGTTCTGGGCCTCAAAAAAATATAAGGCGATTAATGATTTCAATCTTGAGGTGAATATTATAGAAAGGGTCTGTGGAGGTTTCTTTAATCATTCTTGTCCTTCCAGCCTTTGTAGGGACTCCCTATCATGCACAGTTACTAATTTCAATTCTGTGATTATTTTTATTTTCCCAAGACATCTTTACAATGAATTGGTAGTGTGATGTTACCAAGATTCCCACTGGCTATAGATCTGAAAACATGTCTGATCCTTTCAAAGGTTGTTCAGCAAGCCACTACACCCCCAGTCAAAACTGTATTATATTTGGATAACAAATAGATATGTCTTTTTGGTTGAGTTTGTCTTATTTTGCACACAAAAGCACACCATCTCTCTTTTTTATCCTGCTTTTCTAGCTTTGGTAACACTAAAGACATACATTTCTCAAGTTTTTTCTTTGCAAAGTTATTTCAGAATGGAATATGCTGCCAATGGGAGATACGCAGTTTTAATGATTTCACAGTAATCTTTCCTGCGTTTTTTTTAAAAAGTATGAAGCCGCCGATCTATTGCTTTATTCTTAGTTATTCCAGCCACCCATATACTGTTCCTATGTTCTCAATCTCTCGTTTTTCTTTAAAGAGCTCAATTTTATCTACTCAGATAAGTGAAAGTTGAAGTTTGCCCCTAGACAAGGAATCTACAGGAACCTGGGGGAGATAGGAACTATTGGGGGGTTAGCTATATTTTAAGAATTTGTTTATTTTTTCAGATATAAGTATGGAAAGATTTCTGTTTGTTGATTTAAGTCTTTTGATATTAATAAGTACTGTAGATGAAATGTAATCTGAACCAAAACGGTGGCGTTTTATAGTCATTGTTGTGCCTATAACTGAGATGTCATCAGATTTATGATTATTTTAGATTATATACCTTGCAAAATCCCCATGTTATATGTGACAGAATGCTTACCATGGTGAAATAGCTATATTTTACTCCATCCTTAGAACAAAATTTAAGACCTATATGTTCTGGAATGGGATCAAGATAGATGTAAACATGAACTACATCTTCAAATTCTTTCCATTTCTCGTTCCTAAAAAGGGTTACTTCCACAGAAAGCACCCAGTTTCCCCCACTGCCACAGACCCAGTCTTGTCTACTCGCTGTCTTCACTGCACAGCTGAACCCAAATCTAGCACCCTCTGCAGGTTGTGCCTGGTTTTGCCGCTTATGATTATTCCACTCCTTTGAAAGATGTTGGGATTTTGGCGGGGGGTGAGGGGTTGTTGTTATCGTTTAAAATTTTAAAGGGCTGTGTCTGGGTTTTGGATTTTTGAAGCTGCTCTATCCTCAAAATTAAAACCTCATCCCTAGGAGCCAGCTGTTCGGATGACCCTGTCCAACTCACCGGTGGAGACTGCCAGTGAGTTATGAGCTCAACAGTAGCCGGAGAAATAAATGATGTGCCCAGAGTTCACACATCGTCCATCCCGTCCTCCCCATAAACTCACTGGAGTCCACGGGAGAGGGGAGAGGGGAGGGGCCCGGGCTCTGGAAGCCGGTGAGGGGGCTGCAGAAAGCACAGTCGCCTTAAAGTAGCCACAGGGGATCCGCCGGCCACCAAGGGGAACCCAGAGGGAGTCTTCGCCAGTGCTCTCTTTAAAAATAAGAAGTTGGCTAAGAGCTTACTTTCTGTTCTTCCTACTTATCACGCGATTTATAATTTGTGGAGTTAGCACTTAAGACAGCTTGCTCTCTTAGAAAACAAAACCAAAACAACAAAAACCAGCCGGAAACCTTCCCCGGCCGAGCCAGCAGGGGATCTGCGCGACAAAGACGAGCGCCCCCAGCCCGGCAACTCCCTGGGCGCCCCCAGCCCTCTTTCTGTGCCTGCACGGGAACGCCGATCCCCTATTCTTTTCCTCCCGCGATTACCCGGAGCCCCACAAGCAGCACCATATGCTTCTTCTGATCAAACAGCGAGCGACATCGGCATTGATAATTGACGAGACCCGCTAGAAATCACGCAGAAAGGGAGCCCACTGAGACCACAGGGGCTGACAAATCACTGCTAATAATCCTGTTAGGAACAGCACGGCCAGCCGAGTTCGCAATAGCTTTATTTTTATAAAGTAGGCGCTGACAGTATAAAGACAACGAGATCTCTTAAAGAAGAAGAAGAAGAAGAAGAAGAAGAAGAAGAAGAAGAAGAAGAAGACGACGACAGTGTAGCATAATAGTACTTTTCCCACCAGCAATTCTCAGCACAGTTTGAATGGGAAATATGGTTTTTACTATATAAGTGCCCCCTTTCTTTCTTTTTCTTTCTTTCTTTTTTTTTAAACTTTTCAGTAACTTTAGGTTTTGATTTCTCTCTTCCTGTGGTTTCCACGGTCAAGTGAGACTGTTCAAGGAACTGCTTTAAGACAAAACAACTATAACACTACTTGTAGTTCTCTGGTAAAACTGAACTAAAATTTGAAAGTCTTCCTTTAGTGCCCCTGGCTAATTTGTCGACATGTTTTGTGAGATTTTGATTCAGATAATAACTTCTAGTCAAGATCAAACAAAGTGAAACTCCAAGCCTGATAATGGCTATTTCCTTCCCATTTCCTTAAAAGAAAACAGTAGACCCCAAACACCCAAAATCAACAATAACATAAACCTCTGTGGGTCAAATAAGACATTCTGGTTTGTAAATAAACAGGGTTCTTTCTCCTGGAATTTTTTGTTTGTTTTGTATCCTCTCCTTTATATTTCCCAATCTTTCTCCTCTAGCAAAGACACATCTAAAATACTTTTTAAAAATCTGTACATATTATTTGAATGTGGGTAAAGGAAAGGATGGGGAGAAGGAAGAGAGAAGTATTCTTCTCCTAGTAAGTATATATGGTTTTATACAGGGCAGTGTTCTTTGAAGGCTGCTCTGTCGTCACACAGTGAATCTTGATCATCTAAATACATGTTTTAAATCATGACCAGCTCAGCTGTTCTTCCTTCTAGGCCTTAAAAGACAATTTTCCCAGGACCCATTTGCCAACCTGCCTCCTAGAAGATAAGTTTCCAAGCGGGCTAGTCTTCTTGATTCAACCTTAAGTATTTGGATCCTAGCCTATTATCTCAGAGATAATACCAAACTCAGAGTAGCAAATCATGAAGCCCCAGAGTTAGTTTCAGAATCTGTGAGTGTCTCAAAAACTCAGAATAAATTTGCTATAAGCAATCAAGAGACTGGGTAAATCCAGGACAAATTTGTTCCTAAATATGCCTGCCTCTCTTCTGTAGAATTACAAACTTAGAAATTATTATTAGCTTAGCTAGTTCCATGTCCATGGGTCTATCTATATGGAGCAAAAATACAAGAATTTGGCAATGTTCCTGCCTCCTGCTAGATACAATTCTAACAAGAGGAATTAAAGAAAGAAAGGAAAAAAGAAAGAAAGGAAGAAAGCAAGTCAGTCAGTCATGTTTGGATTACTTGTACTTTCAGTTGAGCTCAGTATCTGAAGTGTTGACAAAAGCACTGTTGGGCTGCATCCCAACCAAACATATCCGATGCATGGGAGAGAAAGTATTAATGGGGAAGTAGAAAGGGCCACAAAAAGGCAACAGCAATCTAAGTTCAGAGAGGTCCTGAGTCAAGCAGCCACGCTAAACTTCCCTTTGCAGAGAGTGTGTACATACGTGTGAATGCACTCTTCTGTTCAGTGGTGTAGGCTCACTCACTGGCAAACCTCTACCCCTTCTGCCTTTGAAATTCCATCTGGGCAGAGTTACTTACCTTCTGGGAACACAACTCTCATTTTGAGATAGCTGGTGGTGAGCCTGATTATGGATGCTTTGTCCAGCTGCGAGGTGATAGCTGAGGGCAAAGGCAGTAATTTAGCCAGTTCATAAAATTCACTGTTTTCCTTCTCCCTCCTAGTCCGGGCAGCATTTTTGGACTTCTCTTTCATTGTGTCTCGTTCTCCCTTTCTTCTTACAACATAAGCTCCACAGATTCATCCAAAAGCAAAATTAAACTCTCAATTGGAGATCATATTGGCAAACACATAAAGCCTACTTTGAATGAAGAGACGGAAGTCTTTGCTTCAGTGTACTGATGTCAGTGAAAGACCAACGCAGCGAAGAGAAAATTATTTTCTTTAAAAATACGGGACGCGAACGTAGGAAAGTTGTTGATCCACGGCAATCAGGACAATCCTAGGAGTCTCTGGGTATCAAATGCCGGCGGGACCCCTGAGAAGCCAGCCTTTTCTTCTGTTCCGCGCGGCCAAACCCGGTCCCCAAAAAATCGACATAATAATCCCCGACGTTTGCTCTTCAGTCCTGAGGCATTTGAGGCGGCTCCGAGCTCCTTTGGGAAGAACTTGGGAAGCACAGGAACGCCGGACAACTCTCTCAGGCCACTGTGAAGACAACAGCATCAGAGCATAAGGGATCTGCAGCTCCGCAATCACCCATACACTCCCCGAATTCTGAAAAACGGCCGGAAAGGGCCTCAGCGCGCCCCTCCAGGCTCCGTGTTTGTTTGTGCGTATGTTTGTTTGTTTGTTTGTTTGTTTAAGATATGGAGGAATCAGGGGCGAGACTGAGCCCCCTGCAAATAATGCTCGCATTCCCTCTTCCATGCCAACCACATTCTCCAGCCCCCTGGGAAGTTGCCCAAATAACAAAATGCATATTTTTGAAGACACTTAGCAGACCCTCAGTCGCCGGTCCCCGTGCCCGCGCCCAGGCCAGTCGCACGTCCCAGAAAGCAGGGTTCCACAAATCAGAATTCCTCCACAGTGCTCAGGCCGCCTTTCAGGAGCCCCAGTTGGGCAGATCTGGAATTCGGCTATCTCTCTAAATTGGGTCTCAACTCTCAGGGATTCCACAAAAAGTGGCACTTACGCATCAAGTCCCTCGGGACTCCCAAGGCGACCCAGGGCTCTCCCTGCCCAGCGGGAGCGGCAGCACGCCGGGCACGGCAGCGCCAGGTTAACAGGTGGCACATTCATGACAGCCCCTCGCAGGCACGGGGAGGGGGGCGGTGGGAGCGTCCCGGCCTCTCCCGGTCCGCCGCGGAGCTGCGGGTGCCTCTGGGCGGGCGCAAGGTGTCTTCGCTTCACCTACCTTCGGTCCCCGCCGGCGGCAAAGGGTGCAGAGGCGCCCACCTCTTAATTGTACTCATGCCTACCATCCAACTCCGCCGGCCTCTCGGCTTCCCACCGGCAAGAGAGGAGCGGAGCGCGTCCTGGCTCCCTTTTCTTTTCTCGGTCATGAATTGGGGGAGGGGTGTGTGGGAGGGGGGGGGTGCAGGCTTTGGGACGGGTGAGGTGGTTTTAGAATCCTCCTCCTCGGTAGTTGCTACGAAGCCAGTATTATTCCTAATTGGAAGCCGAAAACGCCCCCCTGTAACTTCTTTATAGCTCACGGGGTTTAGCTTCAACTTCACTCCCGGGCTCCCTCTCTCCCGCCCTCCCTTAATGCCACTCACAAACTTCCGCGCGTCCCATTGGCTCCGCCTGCCGCGGGAAGAGGCGCTCATTGGCCCGCCGGTCTGAGTGACGCGAGCACGACCCGAACCACCCCTGCGCGCCCCGGCTCCTGGCTCGCCTCTCGGCTACCCGCGTGGCTGCAGCGCTCCTGACGAGCCCTGGGCACGGGTGTCGGCAATGCCCGGCAGCGGCCGCTGCTCCCGGCCTCCAGGGGCCTCGCGGGTGATGTGCAGGACCCTCGCTTCTCCGCTCTCCCTGGGGTCGAGTGGCTACGCACCCCGTCCTGAGGGCTGGCCCCGCTGAGCCCCGCGCTTTCGAAAGCGGCTGGCTGCGGCCTGAGGTCGCGGAGGTCGAGCCAGGGGCCTGGGGCTCCCGGCGACGAGGCTGGAGTCGCCCCGACTGCGGGCGCGAGTGACCCAAAGGCCGAGTTCGCGGCCGCGCCATTCCCATTGGCAAGTGGTGGGGCCCACTGCTTGCACCAGCCGGTGTTGCGCTCTTTCACGTTTTTCTGAAATCCCAGCTACACTGAATTCATCGCCGGAGAAGATTACACGCACGCACACACACACACACACACACACACACACACACACACCTGTCTTTAAATTAATCCCAAAGAGGAGAGTCTTTCGAAATGGCTCGAGTTTGGGGTCTGATTTGTTCACCGTGGAAAGCTCAGCCGCGGGGTTGTCTTATTGGGGGGGGGGGGCGCAGATAGGGGACTCTAGAGGAAAAGACGTTAACATTTCAGCAGAAAATAGAGTTAGAGTGATTGATACATAGATACCTCGCAACAATCTGTCAGCTTAAAGGTGAGTGAAGACTTTTTTGTTGAGTTTTGTTTCCGGAAACCCAAGTCCAACGTAATATCCTTACGAAAGGATACATTCTGCATCAATAAATTAACAACATTCACAGTTCCCCCAACAGGACCCACTTAAACAAATGCTTGTAAGTACTCTCGCTATCAAATTAAGACACCCTCTGATTTGAATTGCCTTTTTTTTTTTTTCTGTCATCTGAAGAAAGACAACAGCTAGCAACGGGGGAAAGCTGACTTGCCCCCAAAATAATTACTACTACTTGGAATCACTCCCTGCAAAGGCGATTTCCCCCTTATTTTTGGTGCCGCTGGTGACCAGGATTTTTCTGGACGTACACTCGGAGGCAGTTGTTTCTGCGGCGGTAAAAGACAGGAAGAACGGCAGTGATGTTGATGTTGCACTCATCCTCTCCTTTGTGGCGATAACTGCCACCGAGAAAACATACGCTCTGAAGAGGGGTTGTGCCATTTTTCTGATATTCCCAGCAACTTTAAGAGTGTTTGTTCAAAAATGCAGACATCTGCCATCTCCTTGCCGCCCGATGGCAGTAAGCTCACAGAACGACAACGGGAGCTTTCTGGGGATATTTACACATCTGGGAAGCACCTGGCAAGAAGAGGTGAATGGTCTGGATAGAAAGAATAAGACACAACGGAACATATAGATTTTATAGGTGTTTCAAAACTGGAATCTGGCTAATGGGCTCTAATCTAGAAGCAGTCATTTCCCCAGAGTCTGTGGCCGCTGAGAGACCTGGCTCTGGGAAGGTTCCAACCTCCAAGTGCTACACTCCAAAGGAGTAAGGATACTAAGAGAGATGTGGTGCCACTCTCTTATACGCGACACACCAGGAAGAACAGATAAGATCAAGTTAACTACTGCCCTTAAAGACAGAGGGTGTGTGTTTGGGGAAGGTGAAAAAATCTTCCCTGACCCTTCTCCCCCACTCTCCCACCACCCCCAATCGGGACAGATCTTATGGGTAAATGGAGCGGCCGGGCACAGCAACGGCACCTTAGAGTTAAGCAGTTTTCTATTCCGACTTTGCTCTGGAAAGAATTTCGGTTAAGTCAGTGGTTACTTAAACCCTACCTCTCCTTCAACGACGTGCAGGTGTGTTAGTGCTTCATGAGTGTCCGAAACCCTTGCCCGTGGCAGAGACACCCTGGGGCGTCAGGAGGTGCCCTGCTCCCCATACAACAGAGCGTTTCACCGGAAGAAAGGCAGTATTTTCCTTTCAGAAGGAAAATGGGCAAAATGAGTGGGTGGGTCTTCACACCCAACAGGACATCCTGGGGGGCCCAGCGTGCTGTTGCAGCGTCCCAGTGAAGCTCAGTAGTCGATGAACCGAGTAGCTGTTTAATAAACAAAGTGAATGCACGGCCTTGTGGGGACGGCCCCCTCGCTAAGTCCTCCGCACACAACTGTCTGAGCCGCGTTTACCGAGTGAGTGAATTAGCATGGCGACGTAACACCTGTTTTTCTAATCTTTGAACCTAGGCTGAAGCCGGAATGCGGCTCCCGCATGCCCTCCCCCGCCCGGGTGCAGGGACCCGGCCTCGCAGCCTTCCGGCGACCCCGCCCGCGGGCCCCGCCAGAGCATCAGGCCAGCGAGGGGCGTGAACCACAACCTCAGGTGCCTCCCACGTGTTCTGAGAATTGGCGTTCCCCTCTAGCGTGAGAAATTTTAAATTTATTTCTTGAGTTTAAGAAGCTAGTCCTACCCGCCTCTTTGACAAAAAGTAAGAGGGAAAGCCCAGGAAAGAAAGAAATGGGTGCATGCGACCCACCAACACCAGACCAGAAGGCTAAGAGCGTCTAAGCCGCTGCCTCCTCCGCGAGGACCTCTGGCCCTGGGGCACTGTCCGTGCACCCCAGGAACGATTTCCTAAAGCGGGAAGAAACCGGAGCCTGTTTGTAAACAAACACCTTCCTCCGTTCCTAGGCCCAGGAGGGCAAACAGCAAAACTGTACCCCTGGGAGTCGCTTCTACCACGGGGGCGACCCCAGAGGCTGCCCGCATGGAGCCCTCCTTTAGCCCGTGGGGACACCACGACGTGCGGGCTCCCAAGGCTCTAGACTAGGGGGCAAGGCGTGCCCGCCGCGGCGGATCTGAGAACCAACGCTCCAGTGCGTGCGGAGTCCCGCGCGCTGCGCGCTCCCGGAACTAAAAGGAGGGGTGCTCTGAGGGCCTCGGGACCCCTCCCAACACCAGGCAAAGTCCAGACTGAAGAAGCTAAACCTCTGGGTTGGGAAAGAACCAGAACGCTCCGCGGAATTCGGGTGCACACTGAGCATATCGGTCCCGACCTATGCGCACTGTGATGCTAACCGTGCTTGGGCACAGACTTCCATCCTGCCTTCTGGTAACTCCTGTCTGTGCCCAGCTGCTTGAGCATCTTAGCAAAACTAGAGTGATTTCTGTCTCCCCTTCCTCGCTCTCATGACACACTTTTTTGTTTTGTTTTGTTTTGTACAGACTACTAGGAACGCATACGTGCCCTTTTGCTCGCTTCCACATCACATGTACACGTTTGTACAAAGCACACAGGCACGGATTTTGCTAGTGGCCAAGGTCAGGATGAATGATACACTTATTAGTAATCAAGATGCAACATCCGAAGATGGTCACCTGAATATCTCAGTATGTTATACCCAGATGTTCACTTCCTACCACTGAGAAGAATTTATCTAGGGGAATGTTGATGTCTAAGGAAATAATAACATTTTTCTTCTTCCGTGTACATAAGTGAATCCTGCTGTAGCCTCATTCTATTTTCACATTTAGACAGTCTGATGTTGAGGAGCAAACAAGGGCTCCTTACAACTTCCACCTGATGGGACAAGTAGACTAGAAAACAAAGAATAGAAGGAAACTCCCCCAAAATAGCCATATTTAATTTTTTAAAATTTATGGTACATATCACTTGTTTGATCAGGATGTTTTGTAAAGTGTGGGATTTTATGCAAAACAAAATAGTCCGTTATGAGACACTACTTCTGAGGTTGCCTAACTGAATTGACCATTGAAATATCCAAAAAATTAGCTTCAATGAGTACACATTAAAAAAGAAAGGAAAAAAAAAAGGAAAGGAAAATAAAGAAAGAAAGAGGAAGAGAGAAGGAAGGAAGGAAAAGAAAGAAAGAAAAAGAGGAAGGGAGGGAATATAAGGGAGAAAGAGAGAAAAAGGAAGGAAGAGGGGAAGAAAGAAAAAGAAAGGCACCAACCTGAAAAATGAGAGTGGTGAATTTTATGTAGTTTTTCTAAGTAATCTGGATAATATTTTCTAAGCAGATTTGGAAACCATAGTCTAATACAATCTCGAATTGATCACAGAGAAACAAGAGTACTTCTGAAACTGTGCACACTTTAAAAGAAATGAATTATTCAAACATTAACAGTAGCCAAAAGCGCTGATGATGTGCATTCTGTGGACAGGAGCAGGGGGCTGTCTGTCTTTAAGGGCGCCAGCATTTTTTACACTTTGTTGTTGTTGTTGTTATTTTTAGCTGGGGATGGTGTGTGTGTGTGTGTGTGTGTGTGTGTTTCAACATAGCTGGGCACAAGAGCACAACCAAAATGTTCAAAAGCTGAAGATGAACATTGGTTTGTGACTTTGGGTTAAGAGACACTTTGATTCGTAAATCGGTTTCTGATTTTCAGACCAAAACGTGCTCTCTTGCACCTCAGGAGCTCAGGAGTGGATCCCAGGAGGGGCTGGAAAGCGGGTGGCCGCAAGGGGACGGAATGGGGTCAGTGGCTTCCAAAAGGGTGAGGGGCATCAGAACTGTGCGGACCTAGAGGGCATGTGTTTCACCCTCATCTGGTTTTGAGAGCTTTTGAATTAGGCTTCTGGAGAGTTTTCCCCTTCTCCGAGCCCCAACTTTGTGTTTATTCCCTGGCACCTATGAACCCTGGGACTGTACCGGGAATGCCTAAAGAGGAACCCTTACCCCTGCACGGTCTAGGAGGAATGGGCAAGGCATTCTCGTGAGACTGATCTCTATAACAAATGACCAGCTTCCAGCGGGGGCGGAGCGTCAGGGTCACCTGCCGGTGGGAGGTGGTGGCAGAATGTGACTTGAACATAAGGACTTTCGACCCCTCTCCGATTTAGAAACTGGAAATCCCTGTTGGACCCTGGAGCTGACATTCCGTAAATTGTGGGAGGGGAGAGAGGGTGGTCCAAAGACAAAGCAGCTCTGAGGGGCGCGGGCTTGCCCCTCCCACCGTGCTGTGAGAGTGGCAGGCCGGCTCAGGGACACCTGGGCTTAATTCCGCGGGGCGCCGACCCACAGAAGTCACTGAGTCTCCAGGTACTGAGTCTAGAGTCTCAAAAAAGTGCTGCCTGCCCCTATCCTCCTTCTGACGTCATCCCAGGATTGGGGGGGGGGAGCACCTTTGAGCTCGCCTGGGCCCTGGACCAAGTGCCTTTGCATTTGGGGCACATTCCTGAGACCCACCGTCCTCATCATCCTCTCTGGGCCCCAGAGACATGGAAATCTACCCTCAAAAATCTGGGCACCCTTGCTCCTAACTCCGTGGTTTTGGAACTTCAGCTTGCATGGGAATTGCCTGGAGGGACTGTTAAAATACATATTGCTGGTCCCTACTCTCAGAGTTCACAATTCAGCAAAGCTGGGCTGGGACCCAATAATTTGCTTTTCTAGCAAGTTCACAGGTGAGAACCATGGCCTCAGTTCGCTTTTCTTAGCTTGTTTTTGGAGGAGAAGACTGGATGGGAGAGTGATAGACTTGTACCAAGTGGGATCTTGTGCATATGGTGTAAAATGCTATGACTGTCTATTTGAGGTCTAGGTGTCAGGCTCATAGCTGTGAAAGAATGTGGTCCCTGAAGACAGGTCATCAGGATGCCTCCTTAGGAAAGATCCTGAGATAATGGCCTCAAGAGGAAGGCAAGGAGGTCTAGGAACCTAGCCACTTCAGTGGGGAGTTTGGCCTCAGAAGGACAGGGAAGTGCTCAGGGCATCCCCAGAAGGTTCCAGGGTTCCAGGGTTCTAGCTGGGCTACAGAGAAGAAATCCAAAGGGTTTGGGTCAATCAATCAGGAGTAGGGCATATTGGAAAAATAGCAGATAAGCTTTGGTTCTCCTTTTTGCACAGAAACCATTCCCTAATTGTGCCAGAGTACTTTAAACATAAAGGGCCCAAGATATGTGTAGCATTGGTCCAGAGGGCTATCCCTGCAGAAGCAGACCCTGCAGTACCCACTGGGTCTGTGAGGTCTAGGCCTCCCCGCAGGTGGCAAGTGCTCCCTCCTGTGCAGGGCCCCCACTAGGACATTATGACTTGTCAGTCCCTGGGCACTTCTGTCATGTTTTTACAGGTCCTTTCCTCCATAACAAAATTCAAGATTATATTTTGCAAACTGTGTCATTCGGGCTGATTTCATTATCATATATTCCTTATTCTCATATTTATCTTTTTTTTTTCTGATTGTAAAAGAAATTAAAATGAAAACATCCCATGAACTTCTAAAACTATCATGGGCGCCCTGCACTGTGCCAACTGTGACAAATGGGTAAGTCAGTTGCTGTTCTTGGGCACTTCGGGGAGGATGAGGAGGCTGCATATGCCTCTTCCCAGCCATGGCTCCTAAGCCTCTTCAGGAAACCTAGAGAGAGGTTTGGGATGAGGCTTTCTCTCTATGAGCCACCGCTCTACTCCTACTATGAAACTAGTTGGCTCATCCATGCTCCCACGGCAGAGTCCCTCCACTTTGCTTTAGTTATGTCCGAAAACAAGCTTTTTCTTAGCTTGTTTTTGGAGGAGATGTCCGAAGTAGTATCCTAAAAAACTGAGTGGAAAAAATGAACAGGTTATTAGCACCATTTCTTAACACCTGGCCAGCTTTCCTTTTACCCTTACTTGGATATCAGATTATTAAGTGAAATCCAATTTTAAAATGTTATGCAAAACAAGTAAGTGCACCTTGGGGCTATTAGTCGGTGTCTGCTGCTATCCCTCTCTTTAGTTTTTTATTATCTTCTAGAGTTGCTTATGCATATTTAAGCAAACATTAAGATCGATCTTTTATATATCATTCTGCACCTAGATATTTTCAACTTCCATAAAACTTAGTTAGATCTCTCTTTCTTTTTTTTTTTTTTTAAAGATTTTATTTATTTATTTGACAGAGATCACAAGTAGTCAGAGAGGCAGACAGAGAGAGAGGAGGAAGCAGGCTCCCCGCTGAGCAGAGAGCCCAAGGCGGGGGCTGGATCCCAGGACGCTGAGACCATGACCTGAGCTGAAGGCAGAGGCTTTAACCCACTGAGCCACCCTGGCGCCCCTATATCTCCCTTTCTTAAACATCTGTATAGTAGTCCATTTTAAGAATATATTATATCCGTATAATTTCTTTAACCTGTCATTCATTGAGGGCATTTTGATCATTTCCCATCGTTGCTATTGCAAACAATGCAGCAACAAATAAACTGCACACTTGTGCAGTCTATGTAACTAACTAACTAATGGTCTAGTTAAGAATCTAAATAAAGTCATATGTACCTATGTACAAACACAACCACAGGGCAGATTCCCAAAAGTGGAGTTGCTAGATCAAGGGTAGGTAGATTGGTAGCCCTAGCAGACAGGGACAAACTGCCCTCCGCAGGAGCTGTGCAATTGACTCTCCCACTAGCAATGTGAGAGGGTGACTGGTTCCCAGCCTTGCGGTGAATGAAGAACATTGTAACTTTTTTCTCTCTCTCTCTTTCTCTCTCTCTCTCTCTTTTTTTTCTTGGCCTATCTGATAGGTGAAAAAAAATCAGTCATCTTTTGTTCTTCTCTAATTATGGAAGTTGAATATCTCTTCATATCCGGAGGGCCTTTTGAGTTTCCCTCCTGTGAATTGTCCAGACACATTTGAAGGTGGGACCCTCTTGGCTCTAGAGTGAGTCGAGGTCCTGGGGCAGGTGGAAATGCTGGGACTTGACCCTTAATGAAGATGAGTGTTTCTTGAACCTGGGCAGAGATACACAGGCTCAAACTTCCAGCATCATCTACCAACATTTTTTTTTTTTCCTCCTATGAAACATTTAGTACTCTTTAATGCAAAACACAGAAGATAAATATGCAAATATAATTTTAATGTGTCTTCATCTAACAGATCTCCTGGCTAATTATAATCAATTACATTGTACATATGTTAAAATAGTGGTTAATTTATGGATTCTGTATGTTTTGAAATTCAGTCGTCCCAAGTTGATATCTGATCAACCTGTTTTGTGTTTTACCTACAAACACACGGGGACTTTCCCACAAAAAACAACTCAAGCATTAACATAGGCCAGCCAATTACTTCTCATGATTTAAACAAATAACTCGGAGGAAATAGGGGATAGATTCGTCCTGGCAGCAGTTTCACAGGAGGAAAAGCTCTAATGGTCTAGTTAAGAATCTAAATAAAGTCATATGTAGGAGAAAACAAGCGTACTGCAAATGTGCAGCCTGTGGTGGTTTAGATCTGCTTCGATATTTATTTTCACTCCTGGAGATCTGATAACTTGTTTGTGAAGATAAATGTCATATGACAAGCCATTGTGTATTCTCCCTGAATAATCGCAAGTCCCAGAAACGAAACCATAATGGCAATGTGATTTTTTTTTCTTTCATTCCAAACCAGACAGCAGCATACGTGTGTGTTCCAACTGGTGTTAAGTCTCCTTACACATTTTAATTTCTTACTCCTTTTAGGGCTCGAATGTATTAGAATGATAACACAGAGTTTGATATCAGATGACTCCCTCTCGCCTTCCGTCTCTCCCTGTGCCCCTTTTCCCTACCATAAGACATGATCATCAGAAACTATTCCAGCAGGAGGAGCTGGTTTAGAAACAAATGGATTCCATGGCAACTCCTGACTCCACATGACTTCTAATAACTGGCATTTCGGTTGGAAATTGTCTATGTGATATTCTGTCCAACACTGGTGCGCTATGTGGGGTTTACCCTAGTTTACATCTCAGACACGGAGCCTTAACCTCCGGTTTCATGAATAAGCAGCAGCAAGCAGCAATATGTCACCACCTGTAACCATGATGTGGCCAGTGACTTGTCAAATGTTCCGGGTTCCAATTTTCAGATTAGCTGACAGAGATGAACACCAAGTGAGAAGTGTCCAGAGCCGATCTCACATAGTGTAGAGAATGGGGGAAGTGTGTCCCACTGCAAATGGACACTGAGAGTCAGATGTTCTCATTCAATTCAAGAGACCATGCGTATCGGGAAAGGCCGGTCAGGCTTGTTGGGCTGTGAGTCACAGACCACTGCTCTGGAGGAAGGAAGACTAACTGGGGACAAGTGTAGCCAGAGGGTCCCCTTCCTTATTAAAGAAAACCAGAATAGTCGGAGCTTGTCCTGGAGCTGCGTGATCTGTTGACTTCCCAAAGAGTATTGGCACCGCTATCCCCGAACAGGATGGGTTGGTAAAACCTCATGATGAAGGGTTTTATAATTTCTGCTGGGACCCAGGGAGAAATGTGTCACAAAAGTGTCAAAAGATTGCTCTTAGAAACACTGACAGTCAATGATGGAGTCAGTACAATAGAGGTGAGGAGAAGCCGAGCCTGTGCTCTTGAACTTGTTCCAAAGCTTCTGGGTCCAGCTGGGCTGCTGTGCTGTGCCAAGCCAGGATTGAAATTGAGCCAGCATGCAGTCCCCTGTCCTACCCATGGATGGTACCTTTTCCTAAGTCGCACAAGAGCACTCTATGGTGGAGAACTCGCCCTGCCCACACTCCCCTCCTTGTGGGTTCTAGGCTTGTGCGACACATGTCAAGGAAGGTTTATCGTGATACATTATAAATAATCATGTAGGGGCTTGAGTGGTTAGTGAGGGACCGGCAAGTGACACTTTATCCCAGGGGACGGTAAGACCAGAAGTGACACAGCAAATTTGTTTAGTGCGGGCATGTTCCAGAGAAAGTGGGAGAGTGAAAAAAGCCTGTAACTGGGATGAAAAGAGGACTATGTCCAGGCGGGATGCACGGAAGAGAGAATTTGACAAAAAAGTTGACATCAGCATGCACAAACTGGTTTGAAAAATCTATCCACCAAATTCTGGGGGAAATACTTTAAAATAGCTGAATTTATTTATTTTAAAACCGTATTTACTAATCAGCTCATGCATTTTTTAAAAAGTGACTCAAAATATCACAATTGTTTTGACTCATAGAATTTTTTTTTAAAGCTTTTATTTATTGGGACACATGGGTGACTCAGTCAGTTAAGCATCTGCCTTTGACTCGGGTCATGATCCTAGGGTCCTGGGATCAAGCCCTGTGGCTGGCTCCCTTCTCAGCGGGGCGTCTGCTTCTCCCTCTCCCTCCCCCACCAACTTGTGCTCTCTCTCTTGCTTGCTCTTTTTTGAATAAGTAAAATATTTGAAAAGATTTTACTTATTTATTTGAGAGGGGAAGAGCATAAACAGGGGAGGGAGAGGCACAGAGAGGGAGAAGCAGACTCCCTGCTGAGCAGGAAGCCTGATATGGACTGGATCTTAGGACCCAGAGATCAAAGGCAGATACTAATGGACTGAGCCACCTAGGCTCCCCTGACTAATTGGGAATTTGAGGAAGGATATAAACATAGTAGGTCCATACCATTTAATAATAGCATTAACTACCAGTGATCCAGTAGTCAGTGATGCCATAGCTTTCAGAGAACCTTAATATCTTTCTTGAATCAACTGAAATCTGACCAGTGAGAAGGGGTGCTGGAAGCACCTGAGTGGTGAGTAGACTGTAGAAGGCACTCAGTAGAGGGGAGACTCACCCAGTTCTCACTTGCTCTATTTCTGCATGGAAGGAGGTCATTGGAGCCTCTGTGAATTTGTAATCCTCAGCATTCTGTGAGGAAGGATATAGATGACATTTCTCCAAGTTTTCAGAGGGAAGGCTGAAGAATAGAGAGCTGAGTAGCTTCCCCAGAATCACACAAGGTTATTGTTCCCCCAATTAACTATTTCCAGACTTGACTTGAAAAGTGATTCCAACTTTTCAAAAAAGACCAAGTAAAAATACATATTGAAAATAAAAAGAGTAACCCAGGGGGCAAATATCTCCGTGAAATCAAGGAAGCAGAAACATCTCTGGGCGGAAAAAAGAGGTGCTTACAAGTGAGCCTGGATTTCTTCTTGAAACTTTTCTTAATAATTACAGATTTACAGGAAGTTGCAAAGAAATGTACAGGGAAGTCCGGTGTGCTTGTCACGCAGCCTGCTCCAGTGCTAACATCTTGTATAACTAACTATAGTACATACCGATGCCAGGAAATTAACACGGGTACAATCCACAGAACTTACGCAGGCTTCTGCTGTTATATACACCCTTGTGTGCGTGTGTGCGTGACTATTTGCAGTTTTGTCACACACTGTAGCTTAGTGTAACCATCACCACAATTAAGATACTAAGTTAGAACATCACAACAAGCCTTCCTCATGTTACCTTTTACAACAACACCTACCCTTTAGTCCCTGCCCCATGCCTAAACTTTGGCAACTACTAACCTTTCTGTCTCTATTATTTTATTTCAGTTTTTATACAGGGACTCATATACTATGTAACCTTTCAGACTGGGCCTTTGACTCCACATAAGATGCTTAAGGTTCATCCAAGTGGCTATATACTTCACTAGTTCATTCCTTTTTATTGTTGAATAATATTCTGTGGTATGGAAATACCATAGTTTATTTAACCATTCATCCGCTGAAGGGCATTTTGGTGGCGTCCAGTTTTTTGGATACATGTATAAAGCCAGTATGAACATTTGCATGTAAATTTTTGTGTAACCCTATGGGTCTTTAAAATTTTTAAACATTTATTTATTTATTTAAATTCAATTTAGTTCACTCAGCATCAGGGAAATACAAATCAAAACCACAATGAGATATCACCTCACACCAGTCAGAATGGCTAAAATCAACAAGTCAGGAAATGACCGATGCTGGCAAGGATGCCGAGAAAGGGGAACCCTCCTACACTGTTGGTGGGAATGCAAGCTGGTGCAGCCACTCTGGAAAACAGCATGGAGCTTCCTCAAAATGTTGAAAATAGAACTGCCCTATGACCCAGCAATTGCACTATTGGGTATTTACCCTAAAGATACAAACATAGTGATCCAAAGGGGCACGTGCACCCGAATGTTTATAGCAGCAATGTCCACAATAGCCAAACTATGGAAAGAACCTAGATGTCCATCAACAGATGAATGGATCAAGAAGATGTGGTATATATACACAATGGAATACTATGCAGCCATCAAAAGAAATGAAATCTTGCCATTTGCGACAACATGGATGGAACTAGACCGTATCATGCTTAGTGAAATAAGTCAAGCGGAGAAAGACAACTATCATATGATCTCCCTGATATGAGGAAGTGGTGATGCAACATGGGGGCTTAAGTGGGTAGGAGAAGCATCAATGAAACAAGATGGGATTGGGAGGGAGACAAACCATAAGTGACTCTTAATCTCACAAAACAAACAAGGGTTGTTGGGGGGAGGGGGTTTGGGAGAAGGAGGTGGGATTATGGACATTGGGGAGGGTATGTGCTTTGGTGAGTGCTGTGAAGTGTGTAAACCTGGTGATTCACAGACCTGTACCCCTGGGGATAAAAATATATGTTTATAAAAAATAAAAAATTTTAAAAAAATTCAATTTAGTTAACATATAGTGTATCACTGGTTTCAGGGGTAGAATTTAGTGATTCGTCAGTTGTGTATAATACTCAGTGTTCATTCCATCAAGTGCCCTCTTACATGCTCATCACCCGGTATCCCCATTCCTCACACACCTCCGCTCTAGCAACCCTTGGTTTGTTTCCTATAGTTGTATGTTTTTATTTTTCACAGACAGAAGGTCCAGGATACAATTGCTGAGTTGTGTGGAAGCCTACTTTTAGGTTTTAGAAGAAACTGCCAAACTGTTTTCTAGAGTGAATGTACTATTTTACGTTTCCACCAACAGTGAGTGAGTGATACAGTTTCTCCAGATCCTTGCCAGCACTGGGTGGTATTATGTTCTACTTTAGCCATTATGAGAAGTCTGATATCTTTATGCTGTTAATTTGCATCTCCCCAGTGGTTAATGATGGTGAACAGCTTATCATATGCTATGTGCTATCTCTCTATCCCCTTTGATGAAATGTTTGTTCATGTCCTCTGTGCATTTTCCAACTGGATGCTTTTTTTTCCCCCTGTTGTGCTTTGAGAGTTTTTTTATGTACTCTATATATGCAAGCCTTTTCTTGTATATATGATTTGCAAATACATTTTTTCTGAAATTGTCTTTTCATCCCTTTCCCAGGATCGTCCACATAGCAAAAGTTTAAAAATTTGATGATGTCCAATTTTTCCATTTTTTCCTTTTTGAAATGTATTTTCAAAAAGCTGTAAGGACAATAACACCCATGAGAGAATGTCTCCATATCGAAACCACAGCTCTGTGAAGCTGCTTCATAATTGCAACAGGAGAAGGAATGGTAATTCCAATGCCACTGATATTTATTTAGCATCTCTTGTGTCCCAGGTACTGCTCTGTGTACTCTGGATTTTTTGATGAACAAAACAGCCAAGATCCCCATCCATGTGGCACATGCAGATGAGGGGAGACGGAGAATGAACATAATAAAAAAGTTACTTTGTAGGTAAGAGGGTTCTAAGTGCTGTGGGAAAATAAAAAGCAGCAAAGGGTGCAGAGCACTGGAAGGGGACCTTAGAAGTATTAAATAAGAGTGCAGGTGGCTTTGTGGCAAAGGTGCAACTGAAGCCCACTTGAAGAAGGAGTTATTCAAGCAGATGTCTGGGGGGGAGGGGACTGCCATAGCAAAGACCCCAAGGTGGGGGACACCTGCCATGTTCATGGAAAAGCAGGAGGCTCAATGTCTGGAGCAGAGCGGAGCAGGGAGAGGTAGAATAGAGGAGAGGAGACAAGAGGGGCAGATCATGGGGGACTCCAGGGCCACTGTGAGGACTTCACTCTGAGTGAAGAAGCTATGGGGGCTGGGGGACAGCGGGGCACAAAGATCTGACTTGGTTTTAGCGGGCTCACTCTGCTTGCTGTGCTGAACACAGTTTGAAGGAGGCAGGGGCAAAAGCAGGGAGATGTGTGGGCGGCTCCTGCAGGCATCCAGGGCAGAGCTGCCCACCAGGTGACCGCCATGGAGACGGTGAGAAGCGCCTGAGTTTTGGACATAGTTAAAGGTCAGTCCAGTGGGGCCTTCTGATGAGTTACATGTGAGAGAAAGAGGGAGAAGGAAGCCTTCAGGGTTGAAGTTAGCACATCGGGTGAAAGCGACCCAGAGTATAGGACGAGAACCGAAAGTTAGCAAAAGAGAAAGAAAAGAAGATGGAAGAGTCGACAAAAAAGTCAGTTCAGCCTTCATGCGGGGGCGGGGGGGGGGATGATGTAACATAGTTCATAAGAATTATAAATGTAGGGACACCTGGGCGGCTCAGTTGGTTGAGCAGCTGCTTTCGGCTTGGGTCATGATCCCAGCGTCCTGGGATCGAGTCCCACGTCAGGCTCCTTGCTTGGTGGGGAGCCTGCTTCTCCCTCTGCTTCTGTCTGACACTCTGTCTGCACTCGCTCTCTCTCCCTCTCTCTCTGACAAATAAGTAAATAAAATCTTAAAAAAAAAAAAAAGAATTGTAAATGTATAAATGCTTTGTTCCAACAATGTTTCATTTTTAGCAATTTATCCTCCGGAGATACTTGCTCATGTGCGTGGTTGTATGTAAAGGGATTTCAACACAGAATTGTAATAGTGAAAGATGGAACTAACCCAAATACCCACCTGTAGGGGAATGGGTCTAGACCACAGTCCATCTAAACGCTAAATGTCTATGCCGCATGAAATCAAGTGACCTATCTACATAAAGCTCTCCAAATGCCACCGTTAAGTGGAAAAAGCAAGGTGCGGAATGATATAGGAAGTGGGAAAAGAAGGCCTCCAGATGTACACTTACACACCCACATATGTGTAAATACGCAGGAATAGGTCTGAAATGGTGTGGAGGAAGCTTCTGAAAGGAGGGAGGAGTTTATTCTCTTCATATGTTTAAATAGACATTTAATATTGTTCTAATTAGGGATGCCTGGGTGGCTCAGTGGGTTAAGCCTCTGCCTTCAGCTCAGGTCATGGTCTCAGGGTCCTGGGATCAAGCCCCGCATCAGGATCTCCATGCAGCAGGGAGCCTGCTACCCCTCCCCCACCTACTTGTGATCTCTGTCAAATAAATAAGTAAAATCTTAAAAAAAAAAAAAAAAAAACCTGTTCTAATTAAACACACTTAAAAAGATTGAACTTTATCCAAAGATCTGTTTGTTTGTTTTAAGTAGAGTAGAAGGATTTTTTTCTTGTTAGTAAGTTAGATTCTTTATTATCTTCCTTAGAGTTCTCAGCAAATCCAGACCCACAGTGTGGGGAACAGCCCTACCCTCTATGGTGAGGGACTGAGTTCGGGTTAGCCAGAGCAAAGGGCAGGGTCTGGAGCATCTAAGACCATTCTAGTATAAAAGGTTCTGGAAGGGACTCGCTGTTACCCATTTTGAGAGATAAACCTGAACAGAATTAGTTCTGTCCCCACATCCAGAATCATTTTGTCACTTTCTGCCTTATGATGGGGACAGCAGGAAGTTAACAGAAAGAGACAGGACTTGGAATGCCAGGAGCTGGGCTCCAATCTCCAGGGCCACTCGCCCAGTGTCTCTGAGCTTGTTTCCTCATCTGTGAAATCAGGGACGACAGCTCTGGGAAAATGAGAGCTGTCGCTGGAAGCTGTCCAGATGGGCCACTGGCTATCAGGACGCCCCAGGTAGGGATCTGCCTACATTCATTCATTAAATGAATGGGTTTGGCACAATTCCATGAGGGGCTTTCACAGACAAATCAGACTAAGTGTTTTGTGAAATCACGTGTAGTTGTTGTTGTTGTTTAATTGTAAGCTTGGGTAAGAGTGTTATTGCTGAATCCATTTGGGTTTCTTGTTTTCCTTCTTTAGTTTTCACTTGCATCTCCATACCCGGTGACATTTGTTTGCAAGGACATTCAAGGACAGAATGTGAGCAGTGTAAGTCTGCCACCTATAGGTGGACATTTTCATTACAATTATTTTCCTGTGACCTAGATAATCATCTCAAAACCAAACCAAAACCAAAACCAAAACCAAAACCAAACCAAAACGCTGTCAGGCACAAAACACCTCCTTGACTTCTACTCCAAGTGTACTCTCTACATACTGACTTTCATTATTCTCATAAGCATCGGTATTAATCAGGATCGCCAGCAATGATTTTTGTGACTACAGACCAATCTAACTTTTGCTTTATGAAAATTTGTCTTAAATACTTCATTGTATTTTTCCCATTTGATCAAGGTAGTTTAGATTTGAGAGTATAAATGTTTCATTTCTTTAGAAAATTTAAAAAAAACAGATTTAGTTCCCTCTGTCCCATTGATTGTAATACAAGTAAAAGCATTGGTCTGTACAGTTATAAACCATCATATATACACTTGAATAATCCGGGAAGTGGAGGAAAGAACATAGTCTTGTTTTGTGGTGTCTGATCTCCACCTATTCATGGCCTGATCTCTGAGCATCCATTTCTACATCCATTAGTGAAGTGATTGGACTGGATTTTCGGTGCAGTTTCTTCTAGGTCTAATAAGCTAGACTCTATGGGCTAAAAGTAATTATAACAGTGATATCAAACATTTTTCAGGGCCTATACTACCTGTCAGACCCTGGGCTAAAGCACTATCTCATTTGATCTGTGTGACAAGCCTATGAAATAGGTACCACAAGCAAGAATATTGAGATATTCTTATTATATTACAAGCAAGAAAATTGAGACTTAGAAAAATTAAATGTCTCGCCCTGGAAATTACAATGAAGGGAGTGGTCAGCCCAGAATTTGAACATGGACAACCTGACTCCCAAGCCCACCATGCCTTTAGCCACAGTAATACATACCCAAATAAGTGTTGTCCCTTTTCATATCACCCCTTTGGAAGTCTAACCAAACATTGCAATCATACTGCCACTACTATGTTTGGAGAGCTGATTTAGAAACAACAAACTAGGGGTGCCTGGGTGGCTCAGTGGGTTAAATCCCCTGCCTTAGGCTTAGGCCCTGATCCCAGGGTGCTGGGATCGAGCCCCACATCAGGGTCTCTGTTCAGCAGGGGGCCTGCTTCCTCCTCTCTCTCTCTCTGCCTGTCTGTCTGCCTACTTGTGATCTCTGTCTGTTAAATAAATAAAGAAAATCTTTAAAAAATAAAAAAGAAGAAGAAATAACAAACTAATTCAATAAACTAGTTGGGCTAATTTGAATCAAATAAGAAAAGTTGGCCTTACCCATATTTGGCCACCTCCCAAACAGAGGTGTTAAGCTCCATCTCCATCCCACCTACATGGAGCATCTAATTCTCCACACGGGAAGGAGTCAAAGACACAAGCCCTGTGAGACAGCATGTGCCGGTTGGTAGAGCTGTAAGGACCACTGGGGGTGAAGAAAGGGAGCTATCAGCCAGGCCAAAGCCCTGGCAGAGGAGGAGTGGGGAGTGGGGAAGACAAGGCTTTGAGTGTGGGCAAGGAGAAAGAGCTGGGGAAGGCAGACAGGTTGAACCAGAGAGACTGGTGTGTCTCTGGAATCAGCGAGAAGGAATGCTGACGTGTGTGGGGCCTAGCCGGGGAGGGGAGTTTGTGCCTCACTAGGCAATACAAAATTCCTCTCCAGGAAGGAGGAACTGCTCTGTGCAGGGGGGGCCTTGGAAGGTTCTTCCTGGGTCCTTGTCTGATCTTTGACTTTGACCAGCAACCTTCCTAGGTGGTATCTTTTGCCCCCAAGGCACCAGTCACTACCCTGTTCCCATGGCTACCAACAAATCTTTCTAGATTTACCACCTCCAGATTCTCCAGATCTGAATCCACCCTTCCCCTAGCAGTTGTGGACTTTAGGGGCCTCCGATGTGGCATGTGCCCACGAAACTTATCTGTCCCTCCTGGGTGTTCCATTTCAGTTTGTGACCTCAACATGCTTGAAGCCAATAGGGTTCACCTCGAAAGGACGTCATCCGACCTTTCCTCTTCCCCCTTTGCTGGATCCCACCTGCTGCCGGTACATCTTCCACAAGAAAAGTACACAGGATGGTGGGGGGGGCGGGGTGTTCAGAAAGACTTGAGTTCAAATCCTGACTCTATCATTATTAGCTGTGAGAACTGGCCAAGACACAGAATCTACCGGAACCTCATTTCCATCATGTATAAAATGAGTAAATGAGCTAGTGTATGTAACAGACCCTGGCTCGGGGTCTGCTGTCAATCAGAAGTTATTACGGCAACGTGCATCTTCAATAGTCAACAAACGTCCATTGGATTGAAGTTCTCTGAACAATCTCATGGTAGCTGTATGCTGGTTATTTTCTGTTTGTACCTTCCCTTCCACAGATCCATTCTCTGCCCTTCTAACCCTGCTCTGTGCCCAGGTGCTGAATCTCCACAGAATGTCCTGGAAGGAAGCTGGGTGCCCTCCAGCTTCTGGTTGAGTTCAACCAGCAGACAGCCATTGGGGAACAAAGAGAGAAAGGTTAGACAGTTCATTGCCTTGTCCTTGTCCTGGCATGGCTTCAGTGTGGCCTGATTCCCCTGGGCCCCAGCTCTGGGGGACAGCCCCTCCTCTGTGGCTGTGGCTCTTACCAGCTTAGAGACCACCTCTCTCTCTCTTCTTGCCCTTGCAGATCTGGAGGTGGTAAGGGCTTCTCACTCTTTCTCTCCCTGAGGTGCTTCGTCATTCTTTGGTGGTGACTGTAACCCTGTCCTTCTTCAGCACATTCCCTTCATTTTTTTAATGATTTTATTAATTTATTGACACACAGAGAGAGACAGCGAGAGCAGAAACACAAGCAGGGGGAGTGGGAGAGGGAGAAGCAGGCTTCGCACCGAGTAGGGAGCCCAATATGGGGCTCGATCCTAGGATCCTGGGATCATGACCTGAGCTGAAGGTGGACGCCTAACGACTGAGCCACCCAGGCGCCCTGCACATTCCCTTCATTACGCTCTTCTCAGCAAATGCCATGAGTGTGCCCGTCTGTTTCTATCAGAGTCTGCCTGGGTCAAGGTGCACATGGCCTTTTGGAAGGGGCAATCTGGCCTTGGCCCTCAGGGTAGACAGAGAGATGGACTTCATCTGAGAGAAGGCATAGATGAAACCCTGGGCTGGAAGAGGCGGTGAAGTGAGGCTGGGAAGGAAGGCAGTAGGGAATACACTCTCTTCTGCTGTGTGGTGCGCCCACCTCTGCTCTTGGTTGTATTTTGAGATGACGTGTATGTTCATTGTCCGCTTGGGAAGCAAATGCCGCTTTTAGAATTGGGGAATGAGAGATAAACCTAAGGAACTGAGCATCTGATTGTCAACCACAGAGCCACCAAAGCCCTAATTCTGTTTCATCTGCTCTAGCTCTGCCTCACGTCTAGTGCCAGCTGATGCTGTATTTAATTGGGACTATGAAAGTCTTTGTTTTTTTTTTTTTTTTTTCCCAGCAAAATCAAATACATACCCTCCATATTCCCACAGCAGTTCACAGACCCCAGATATAGGGCTGACTGTGTTGACTTTGAGGGCAAGGCAAACCATCTGGATTTGGCTTTCATTCCCAGGTCCCCAGTCCACAGCCTGCTTACCCTGCCCTAGCTCTGAGGAAGCCCAGTTGGGTGCCTGGGTTGGGGAGCTGGCTGGGATGGGTGTAGATGAACGTCAAGGGCGCTGTGGCAGAATCCATGCAGGGTCCATGGCAGAAATGGCTTTGAAGCAAATGGCTTGTGGGAGCGGGGAGAGGAGCTATAGAGGCAAGTGGTGGAGTTTGGTGAGAAGTCACAGTGCACCTGGGAAGAGGGGAGGACTGGCTTTCTTACCCAAACTGCCTCTGTGTCTCAGTCTTTCACACAGTTCTGCCTCTGTAGAGGCACACAGTAAATGTTATGTTGGTAAATAAAGGACATGTTCATGCTGTTGAATTGGCCAAGAAATTATTTCCAAAGAGGGACATTGGAATTCAAAACCAGACATACCATTTTGAGTTTTGTCTTCTTGTCTCTTTGAGAGACTGTTAAGGATAATTGACAACATACACTTTCATTTGGGCAGGGTCTATGATGACTTTATCGTTGAGTTTCCATGGGCTGAGGGTATAGTAGATAGGAAATACTTCAGAAGTGGCTTGATCTGGGTAGGCTGCAAAATTACACAGCCTGTCAGTGCCTAGAACTATCCACATCTCACCAGAGATTCCACCATATAATGGCTAACTTTCCTATCACAAATCTAAGATTTGATTTAAAATTTTTTTCAAAAAAAATTTTTTTTTAAGATTTTATTTATTTATTTATCAGAGAGAGAGAGAGAGAGCACAGGCAGAGTCAGAGGGAGAGGCAGGTTCCCTGCGGGGCAAGGAGCCCGATGTGGGACTCGATCCCAGGACGCTGGGATCACGACCCGAGCCGAAGACAGCTGCTTAACCAACTGAGCCACCCAGGCAAGACAGAGACTGAGAGAGAGAGAGAGAGAGAGAGAGAGAGAACGTGCACATATGCAGGGGGAGGGGCAGAGAGAGGGAGAGAATCTTCAGACAAACTCCCCGATGTGGGGCTCCAACCCAGAACCCTGACATCACGACCTGAGCTGACATCAAGAACCACCATCCAACCAACTGAGCCACCCAGGCGCCCGAAGCTTGATTTACCTGCAACTTTCCTGAGTGAAGGATCCTTTGCCCTTCCTTTCCTTTCCTTTCCTTTGGCTTTCCTTTGCCTTCATCCTTCCCCATGGCAGAAGTGGAACCTGCCCGGGAATCTCTGCAGGTACAGCAGGAGCCGTGGAACCAGCCCGACGCCCTGCCCTGCTCATCGCCGGTCCTGGTTTTCTCTCCCTTCTCCCTCGTGTGTTTTCTGGCTCTCAACCCTGCTTTTCAGGACTAGGAAATGCATTGTAAAGACTGCCCTGATCGATTTCTGGATTAAAGAGGATGGCCTGAGAATGCTGTGATAATCACAAGAGGAGAGAAAGACCCTGCCCCAAGGAAATGCTTTCCTTTTTGTTTTTCAAGTTTTGATCTGATGAGCTTTGACTAGGCTCCACCGAAAACAATGGCAACCTCTTCAAAGGGGAATCTCAAGCCCTTTGAACAGGCTAATTCGGCTCCAGGTTCCCATCATCTATCTGCCCTTGACTAGCACCACTAGAAGTCAACAGGTGGTTGTCCAAATATAAATGAAGAGGCTTAACTCTAAAACTTCACTGTCTGAGGGGATTTTTAAAAGACTTTACTCTGTGGTTTTGGCAGTGACCATGGGTTTCTCTGCCAGCGTACAGAGAAATTTGACCTGGGTCGCTGAGGAGTTAGAGATTTTCATCACCACTGTCTCCACCGAAGACCTACTACTCACCCCAACAACTCACCTCCTCTTCCCCAACAAACCAGCCAACTGAAAAATAAAAAATGGAGAGGATCGATGGAGACAGAGACAGAAAAGGACAGAGACAGAGAGAGAAAAAGAGACTCGGGAAAGAAGGAATTGGAAGGATGCAGCAATGCTTGCTGAATCTATATTTTATTACCTGATTAAAGTCACATTTATATGTGTCAGAAACAGGGTATGTGGCTGTGTGGTGGAGTGGGAGGAAAGGTGTTTTACAAGTAGATTTCTTTCCATAAAATTTGCTCCGTGCTGACAATGCTGGGACAAATTATTAGAGTTATCTATACAAACAGTGTCTATTTCAGTTAGTGCCGGCTGCACAGGTGAGGAGTGAGAAATAAAGCAACAGGGGCCGAAGAGGGAAGGACCACAGGATGTAACCTTCTAGTTCATCCTTAATTTTCTTTGGTACTTTCTCTTTCTTTACCTCTTACGCAGCCGACCACCGGAGACAGGCCACAGGATCCTGCAGGAAAATACGGACTCCAGGTAAAACCCATTTTCCGAGGCAGATGCTATGGGTTTCAGACTGGCAGCACCTTTGTTGGTGGGATGCAACATATACAATCATCATTTTGAACTACGGGATTCAGCTGAGAATCTAACTTTACAGTCTTCATCTTCCTGAGCCGAGCATTCACTTGATACTAGTTAGAAAGAATAACCTGTCTTTACCTTCCATTTTGGTGAACTATCCTGGGTGTTTAGTAATTCCAAGAAACCACTTAAAAGGGATAAGTATGATACCCTTTTCTCATCTAGAGGCACAAAACTTTGATTCTAGAAATAAAAGAATATACACCAGAGCTCCGCTTGCACATAGGACGTTAATAACAAAGACATATGAATCAAATAAAAGCCCCAAGTAAACATCAGTGACAAAGGTCAGCACTCACATTAATAGTAGGCCAGCGTGGAGTCCTCCATCCTCCTTCTTGTCCAGGGGAGGGAAAACCTGGACCCCCCGGTTCCCAAATACTGGGTTGGGTCAATAAGCAGAACACAAGCCCTTAGGAGCTGCCGTCTGAAAGGCTCTTTGTAGGCAGGTCCCCGTACCTCTTCACTTGGACTTTTCTAAGATGCCCGAGGCTCCTCCTCCAAGCCCTCTCCTCCAGCATGGCCCGAGGGAGCACACACCCTGTTATAGCTTCATGCCAACTTTAGATGGGCTCGTGACAGCTGACCTCTGTCCAACAGGCACCCCTGTAGCCTGGGTGACTTCACTGTATTCCCAAACACCAGGATCCCATCTCCGCCTGCTGTGTCTGGAGCCTCAGCATTCCATGGACCAGGAAAGATGCCCACCTGCTTTCTTTTTGAAAGGGACAGCGTGGACTACAGGAGGTGTGCTGATGCCCCAAGCAAGTCTCCAGAGAGCCTCATTTCTCTTCCTGTATGTACCAGCCTTGATCTTTTTCCAGAATATGGAGAAGTGCTACAGGAATTGAGCCAAAAACGCTTACAAACACTGGGGGTATAGAGAGATTTTGTTCCTCAGCCCTTGTAATGCGATGGCAGAGATTAGCACTCGTAACCTTGGTGGTCATGCACTTTTGAGGTAGGGAAATGTCTTCTTAATGAGCTTTTAAATGAGAGAGGAGAGGAGACCTGGCTAACCCCCACATGCTATTGGCATCAGAAACATGGTAAAGCTTCAATGTAGCACTAATCTTAACAGTTGGTGAATGACAGAGAATGTTGTAAACAAAAGAATAAGTTTATCAAGGAAATCCACAGTGGCCCTTCCACTAGCTAATTAGTTAATATGGGTTCTAGAGAACCAATCTTCTACATCAGAAATAAAAAGAACGACCGATCCCAGGTGGAAGGGAAAATAGCAACATCAAGTTGTAAATGTCTAATGAAAACTTTGTGGGGGTGACTGCCTGGCTCGGTGGGTGGAACACGCGGCTCTTGGGGTTGTGAGTTTGAGCTCCATGTTGGGTGTAGAGATTATTTAAAACATAAAATCTTAAACACACACACACACACACACACACACAAAACCACTGTGAAAAGCAGCTAGCAAAACCAGAATACCATGATTTAGGCTCAAAAAGAAAAGAGAATGCCGTTTCATATAGCTGAGTGAACATCCATCTTGGGGAAGGCAAACTCCTATTTCGACAGGCTACCATTGTGTAGGACGCCTTTCAAATGCCTCTCGGGAACTAATTTCAAAACCATTACTCTGGCATCATAAACTTATTATTATTATTTTTTTTTTGACAAAAACTCTTTTTGCCTAGACTGATTGGGTTAATTTTGGGCCATTTCCAAATACCAAATTCTCTCTCAGAGAACAAATGTTTGCCACCATGGAGGAGAAAGGTTCCCTCAGGTTCTGAAAGGAATTCTGAGAGGGAGTCTGATTACTACCAAGATGATTACTGAAGGAAATAATATTTCATTCAAGTGCTATTTTGGGTATTAGCTAAAGGACAGATTGCTCTATACTCATTCTTTATAAATTTGAGTATTTATAAAACCAAATTCGTGAAAATCATTTTTAACCAAAGAAAGATTGTTGAAATTTGTACCCTTTTTTGTAAAATATAAGAAAGAAAATCTTTTCTTTTCCCCTTTAAAACACACTGACATATTAAAAAAAAACTCTGTTTTTTGAAGTCCCTAGTATTTTTAAAAAGATTTTATACCGCCTGCCTATCTGCAAGTACTGGCTAAGAAAACACATCTGCATTTTTCACTCTGTTTCTCTATCTTCCACAACCTATCGTGATCTTTGATCTCAAAATTTTAGAGATTTTAACTGAGTTTGATTTTCTTAAAATGCCATTCTTGATGATAGTTCTCGGGCAGCCAGGACAGTGCAGCCCATTTAGGGCAAAAAAAGGATAACAAACCCTAAAAGGAATTAAGGCATATCCAAATTCCTATGAGATACTATTAATTCTATTTTCAAGATCTTTTCAGATAAAATTTGCCAGATATCTATGAGCTGTAGTAATCCAGAACCACAGTGGCCTGACCTCTTGCCTCATCCTTTCCCTACACTTCCACCATTGTCCTGTCTCTGAAAGTCACATTGACATCTCTGGAACCATTGGAAAATTTTCAAAGCCCCAAAGTTTTCCAAAGTGCTGACTTAGGAAGTTGGATTGCTTGGTGTGCGTTTCTAGAACTTTTCCACAGGTTTCCTATTCATGTGGTGGAGCAATCAATATGGATGAAGTTATTGTATAAACTCTGATCCTGGCCTCATTATGAAATCACGACCTCAGCTACACACAGATCAAGCACACCTGGGACCTCGCACGGTATTTGTGAGGAGGAGGTGGGCTGGAGAGGGAGGGTGGGTGGTGGTGATTTCATTGAAATAAAGAGCTTTCGTCTCTCAAGGCTTCTACGTAATCTCTTTAGAAGCCATTGGGTAACAAGGCCATCCTCCATGACAGCACGATGATGGGGATAGGATTCTAGGCAGAGAGGAGATTTAATCCTAGGGTTGCCTTGGTTACCCTGTCCTCCCCCCTAGTCTCTTTTTGAGCCCCAAAGGGCAGAAGATATGGGCGGCCACTGTGCTCAGCACCAGCGTTTTCTGGTGGTCTGCATTCCACATGTGAGCTTGAAGCTGCCAGTCTTCAAGGTCAGTGTGCTTGGGATGGACAGTGTAGCCGAACTGAATGCTTTAGGGTCTGAGGTTCAAATCTTGCCTTCACCATGTATTGGTTGCATGTCCCTGAGAGACTTAGCATCTCGGCATGTTTTAACTGCTGAGTGAGGAGGAATGCCTGCCTCACAGAATTGCTGACAGTACTCGAAACAGAAGGAAAATAACATGTGTGAGCGAGCACTTGCTTTATACCAACACACCCCCTGATATCGAATCCCCACAACAGCTCATCACGTAGCTGGACACCGAGCGAGATTCAGTTAAGCCACACAGGTATTAAATAAGGAGTGAAGAAGTGGCTCACTCCCGGACCTGCCTGAGTCCAAGCCCTGAGCCTTTGCAGCTACTCCATGGTACTCAGTAAATGTTAATTTCTCTTCAGGAAGATTCCTTAAAGCTAGAAGAAATGGCAGGGCAATGGGGGAGCAAGAGGCTGGGGGATAGAGACAGACTCAGTAATGGTCTGTGGAAGGCACTGGTGCTTTATAGGGACGTGCTGGCAAAGGAAAGATGTGTTTTCAAACCCATGTCCTTAATACCAGCCAAGGTCAACCTGAGAACAATTTGCAGTGGAAAATTACACCCGGCAAATTCTGCAGCCTGATCCTAATTAGGAGCTAACCTCTCTTATTAGGTGAACTTTTTCTTTATTCCTTCACTGTGGAGAATGGACTGTAATTTGTTAATGAAATAGCATGCTAATGTATGTCATCTTATAATTTGTGGATGATCAAGAGAAAATGTTCTTTAGTTAGAAAAATAGGGCTTTTATTTCCCACTTTTCTTTTTTTTATTCCTTCGAAATCATTAGTCCTTTAAACATGTTCTTTTGGTCTTATAATAAAGGAGTGGGGGAATGAGACCACCTACTTCTTCCAGAAATTTCTTTCACATCTACCCAATTGTTCAGTCTCATGGATTTACGACTTCAATTCGGCTATTGTTTATTCAGATCCCAGAGGTCACTGAATGACACTGTCTGAAATGGAGGTGACAGCCCAAAGAAACTTGTGACCAAATGCAATCAAGGCAGATGCACTTGTAGCCAAACGAGAGATACTGGGGGTAAAAATACCCCAGACAGTGAAGATTTATAACTCGGGCCTGATGGCGTTCCTGGGGTCCCATTTGTTGCTCTGGGCTCTTTTGTCTTATGAGGCCTCTGAACAGGGCTGAATAACAGTTATAGAAAGTGCTAGAAGCGGACCAGATGTCCTCATTTCTCCTTGCCATGATGTCTCCCCTTCCTAGTCCACCGCAAGCCTGCTTAGATTCTGGGGGCTGGCTCTCACTTTGGAGGTGATTGGAAACAACGTGCTTCTCCTGACAGTGTTCTACCAATGGTGCTAAGAGGCTAGTCCAGCCCAGGAAAATTCACGGAGTTGTGGCCGGGAAGGTGGTACACTTGGCAGTAAAGATGAAGTGAAGTTGTGTCTGCCCTGGAGAGAGTGATTCTCCACTGGGCAGGATGGACCCATAAGTACTCTCAGCATCACGGGCAGGCACAGCAACAGAGGAGGGGCTGGGACGCCTCCCGAGGCGGGGGGGTGCTTTGCCAATTCAAGGGGAAGCCTCCCAGCTGAGACTTGAGGAGAAGGGAGAGGCTGGCCCAGTGTGGAGACCAGGTGAGCCAAGGCATGGAGGTGAGAGCAACATGAGGCAGAAAGCAAGGTGTCGGATTTGAGGCCAGAGGCTGGCAGGCGTTGCTGAGTGTCCTTAAGCCCAGGAGATCCAGGGAAGGTTCATATGAGTTTCCTAGGGCTTCCATAACAAAGGACCAAGAACGAGGTGACTTAGAACAGACATCCCTTGCCTCACAGTTCTATTGGCCAGAAGTCTGAAAGACGGGTGTCTGCAGGGCCATGCTCCCTCTGAAACCTGTAGGGCAAGGATCCTTTCTTGCTTCTGGAAGCCTCACGCTGAAGGGTCTGTGGACAAAAGGATGAGACCGATACAAAGCGAATGTAAAGCAAAGCTTTATTTCGTGCCAAGCATCAAGAACCAAACCGACCGCTGGGGCCACCTCTTACAGAGAAGGCGACCCCTCCCAACCTTATGGACCCGTTTTATAGAACAAAGGTTATGCCTGGCCAATGGGATTTGTAGCACACAGAGAAAGTTGTACAGTCATGTTAGGTTACACACGGGTGACCAATCGGATTGCAATTTACCCTATACTAGCTGTTTGAACTGGCCTATCACTTTGGTCAGAATTGGTGCCTTAGTTTGGCGCCCAGAAGGTGGGGTTTACATTCTTTAGTGTTTAGGGAGGTAGTAGGTGCGCTTTACTGATTGGACGTCTCCACCTGGCCTGACACGTCCTGGTACCTGGGCTCCGGTAAAAATGGCTGGTTAGCCATATTTTACTGGTTTCCCAGACCCGTTTCGAAGTGAGTTCTTCTGGGGGGCAGGGTCAATCTAAGTTCACTGCATAAACAACAAAATGGCTGTTCTACTGAGGTGGGGTGCTCCGGCTAAGTAGGCCCTTACAACATGTTGTTGACTTCAGTCTCTGCCTCTTTCTATACATGCCATCCTTCCTGTGTCTTCTCTCTGTGTCTGTCTCTGTCTGAGTTCGAATTTCCATTTTAATAAGAACAGCAGTCAGAATGGATTAGGGCCCACCCAAAGGCCTTAATTTAAACTTGATTACCTCTGTAAAGACCCTATTTCCAAACACAAGTTACATTCCCAGGTACTGGGAATTAGAACTTCAACATATCTTTTAGGGGGAAACACAATTCAACCTGTAAGAGGAATGAAAGGAGAGAAATCACCTTGAGATTTTTTTTTTTTAAAGTACAAAAAGCATGACGATAAAATCCCTTCCCTAAGTAAATCTCTCATTCCAACCTAAATAAAACCCTGACTCTACCCTTGTTTTAATCATCCTTTAATAAAGAATCGTCCCTGTGACCATCCACTCGGGGTCATGGTGCTTTAGGGAAGAATGGAGGGCTGTGGACCTGGCTGTGCCATTTCGCCGTCCTGCAAATACTGCATGCAGAGTCTCCACTGCCCTGAGGAGGGTTTTTCATGGCATGAATGGGAAAGCGCCCTGTTTCTCTCAGAGTTGTCCTTGACAGAGAGGTTCTCCTTAATCCTCCGTGGAACCGCTGTCTCCTCAGACACAGCTGTCGGATCAGTTTGTAAAGGGAGTACAGAGTGCAACCGTTTGGGTTTGTTCCTCTGAAGCCGTCGATAATTTTGAGATTTCTTCCTTTGTCAAACATGCTAATACACCGTTCTTCAATGGAAAAGTACTGTGTAAGCACCAGGTCAAAAAAAAAAAAAATCAAATGGTATCAAATACTAAACATTAAGTAAGTCACTCCTTCTGTTCCCTCCTCCAAGTCACTGCTCATAAATTCCTTGCTAGCCTTCCAGAATTATTCTATGGAAAGCCTTGAGGGTTTTTGTTTTGTTCTGTTTTGTTTGTTTGTTTGTTTGTTTTGTTTTGGTTTTTTTCAGACAATACGCATTTAGTTGGGGACATGTTGTTAAATAAATGACAGTCTAGGTGGAAACTGTAAAATATTCTTCAGCAGGATCTGTTAGATGTCAGGGACTTTTTACCATCGAACCCACTGCCTTTTCGAAAAATACCTTTTATTTCCTAGATTTTGCTCTTGCTTTGCTCTCTTTCAGATCATCTTTCCCACCGCAGGAAGGCATTTGTCTGCCTAACGACCTGCAAACAGGAAGGATGTTCATCAGCCTCACTTTGTTCTGCTGACCTTTCCTGGAGACGCCTCTACCAGTTGCTTCTCTAAGAGAAGATGGGGGGCAATGACCTTCGGTGGGTGCTCGAGAAGCCTTTATGAAGTTCCCTTCCCTCTGTTAGTATCATTGTCCATATCAGACAACTCTTTAATCTGTTTTTTAAAATTTGTATGTGTTCCACAGATATTTCTCGAACACCCCTAATGTATGAGGCCCTATGCTATGCAGAGGGGGAGGAGATGAGCTGGCGGGTTGGGGGAGGGGGGGGGGGTTGGGAAGCAATGAAGGGGGAGGCAGCATTTCAGGCTGGATGGAAAAAAACACAGGAGCAGAAAGCCAGGAAGACCCCCCCCACCCCACAAACCAGGGGCTGATTTTTATCACCTCTTGGGTTCCAAAGCATCTGCCTAGCTTGATTTTGGTCGAAGGTTTTGTTTAGTATGTATTTCTTTGGTTGATGCACATGATTTTATAGATAAAATCTATATATTCTCAGAGAGCTACAGATCGCTTCTGAAATGATGCAAATAATGAAGGAATTTTATATGGGATCTTTTGGGGGTTTTCTTGAGTAAATCCTAAATTGTGGTGAAATGGTAACTCAAGTTCTTTGAAAAGTCTGGCATCCCTTTAAATAGATCCCCCATTCAGTGTGCATTATACAACAGCCGTTCAAGGCAGTTCTGCAAGGGGTGATACATTTGACCCAATATGCTGTATGGCAGAAATAACTTTTTTGGTGGGGAGAAGCAGTTTTGCATGTGAGTTTTAAAGTCTGCAAATCAAAAATAGAAGGGAACTTTTTAAGACTTTTGTCACACCACGAAGCATACAGGCATGCTTGTTAATTCGTGATGACATTTTCACCAGCCCTATTTTGGCAGGAGAGATCATGACAGGGCATATTCCCATTTCTTAGGAGTTTTATAACTTCGGCTGGACTCCCACGGTGGGGGAAGGGTGACTGCCCGCCCAGCAGCTCCATCCGGAGGGCTCTGTGTGGAGCCGGTAGTATGGAGGCTCTGCAGAGTAGTGAAAATGGGGGGGCGCTGCTTTACGACTTTTTTCTTCAGGTGACTCCTAGAGAATCCACCGGTGAAGGGATCTCCTACTGAGGCACAAAGAGGCATCCACTCGGCAATGCTACCATCAAATCTAAGTTTACAGGAGAGAGAAAAGGGAAGACATGCTGACTGAGCTCCTTTTGTACATAACCAGGAAAGCATGAGACTCTACAGCGTGCGTTCCTCAGCTTGGCCTGGAGTATGGTTTCATGGCTGACTTTAGTCTACAATTTCAACATTACCTACTTGGATATGTTTCTGTGGAGAAATCCATGGTGTCACCCTGGCAGGTCCAATTTTGCCCTAAAAATACATAAACATGTCTTGGTAGTCTAGGCAGATCATAAATTGTTTGTGCCCAATTTCTTCTGCTTCTTGAACTAAAATCTGAATTTTGCATGTTATTTAGCTATGTGCATTTTTATGAAATTAAAGATAATTTGATGAGAAGTAAGAAATATTTGTGGCAGTCATTATTTGTAGTAGCACCTGTTAGGAACAAATATCAAAGCTCATCAATGTAAAAATGAATAAATAAACTGTGACATGGTCATCCAGTGGAATAAACCATGTCAACCTGGGAAAATCTCAAGAACAACATGGAGTTGGGGCGCCTGGGTGACTCAGTGGGTTAAGCCTCTGCCTTTGGCTCAGGTCACGATCCCAGGGTCCTGGGATCGAGCCCCGCACTGGGCTCTCTGCTCAGCGGGGACCCTGCTTCCCCCCTCTCTCTGCCTACTTGTGATCTCTGTCTGTCAGATAAATAAATAAAAATCTTTAAAAAACACACACAAAAACCAAAAGAGCCAATATGGAGTCGTCTTATCACTGAATTTTGGAAGTGATAGCCCGTCACTTACTTGGGCTGTATTCTGTTCATTATACGTGAACCTTGAAGTCTGGTCAATATCTTTCAAGGGGAGGCAGTTGCCCAGGGTGTGAATCCCAGGAGGCAGGGGTTATTGGGAGCTATCTTGGAGGCTCCCCACAACGACTGCTATATATTGTTTTTAAGTATATGTGAAAATCATGTAAAAGCACGACCAAAATTATATAGTTAATGTCAGTAATAGTATGAAAACACACACGAATGGTAATAGTTCAAGGTCAGGACTAGTTCTGGGGTACAGGGGAGAAACAGGATAGGGGAAAACAGGTACCAGAATACCAATTATACCTTTAATGTTTTATTTCTCTTTGAAAAAGTAAGTATGGGAAATGTTAAAATTCAGTAAACTTGGGAAACAGTGCAGGGCTATCCATTTTGTTAGTTTCTGTGTTTTGGATATGTTTGAAACATTTTGTAATAAAAAAGGATGAACTAAATATAAATAAGAAAAATACTTTTGTACTATTTCCTCTGGGCTCAAAGAGTGGGGTTCAGGTACTTCACAAACATAGATGTGGGAGATGGGGGGAAAGAGGAGGCCTGACTTCTTGGTACCAGGAAGGTGTCACCTTGGGCGTCACAAAGGGACCATTAATCAACCTACTAAAAACTTTTTGTGTGTTGTTAGTGCAAAGTCTTGGGCTGGGTTTTGGGGATGTTTACTTACCTTCTCACTTGGAGAGGGCCTGACTCTGACCTAATTTAGGAGTATGGATTCTGGTAAGAAAATTTATAGTGAAGGATGAGTGAATGGAAATTAGTTGTGTCTACTCCAATTTTTGAAAAAATTATCTAGAAACAAAGATTTCCTGATCCAGCATTTAATAGTTTTTCAAAATATTTTCCATAAAATAAATTGATAAGATGATCTGATAAGGGGCGCCTAGGTGGCTCAGTAGGTTAAAACCTCTGCCTTCGGCTCAAGTCATGATCTCAGAGTCCTGGGATCAAGCCCCGCATTGGGCTCTCTGCTCAGCAGGGCGCCTGCTTCCCACTCTCTCTCTCTGCCTGCCTCTCTCTACCCCTTGCCTACCTCTCTGCCTACTTGTGTTCTCTCTCTCTGTCAAATAAATAAATAAAATCTTACAAAAAAAAGATGATCTGGTAAGTTTTCTATTTTGAACGTTTACTTTGTAAACTCTATAGTATTCTGACTCCATAGTGCATTGTCCTGAATTTTTAATAAACATTTTGAGTATTATTTGGTTTTCTTGTAATTTTTCATCTTTGATCCAGAATATTTGACTTTGCAGAAATGAAACCTTTTTTAGTTGTGGCAAAAAGCACTTAACGTTTACTATCTAACCATTTTTAAGTATACAGTTCAAGGTCATTAAGTACATTCATATAGTTGTGCAACCATCACCACTGTCCATCCCCTAAGTTTGTCTTATTTTGCAAAACTGGAGCTCTATTCCTATTAACTCTGCACTATCCCAATCCCCCAGCCCTTGTCAATCACCATTTTGCTTTCTGTCTCTATAAATTTGACTACTCTAGGTATCTTATATAAGTGGAATCATATAATCTTTGTCTTTTTGTAATGTCTTTAACTTTGTATTATGTCCTTAATAAGGTTGATCCTTGTTGTAGAATACGTCAGAATTTCCTTCCTTTTTAAGGCTGAGTAATATTTCATTATAGGTACACACACATTTTGCTTATCCATTCATCTGTTCTAGGACACTTGGGTTGCTTCCATGTTTCAGCCACTGTGAGTAATGCTGCTATGAACACAGACATACAAATATTTCTTTGAGGCCCTGTTTTCAATTCTTTTGGGTATAAACCCAGAAGTGGAATTATGTAATCAAATGGTAATTTCATTTTTATCATTTTGGGGAACTGCCATACTATTTTTTCCTCCATTTTGCATTCCCACCAACAGTGCATAAATATTCCAATTTCTCCACATCCTCACCAACACTTGTTAGTTTCTGTTATTTTAATCTAATTGGCATGGGATGGTATCTCACTGTGGGTTTGATTTGCATTTCTCTAGTGATTAGTGATGTTGAGCATCTTTCCGTGTGTTTATTGGCTACTTGTGTATCTCATGAGGAAAATGTCTGTTTCTTTGCAGACTTTTGAATTAGGTTGTTTTTTTGATGAGTTTTAGGTGTTGTCTATATTTTGTGGATATTGATCCCTCATCAGATATATGATTTGAAAATATTTTCTACCATTCTGGGGGTTGCCTTTTTGTTCTGCTGATAGTGTCCTTTGAAGCACAAAAGTTTTAATTTTAATGAAGTCCAATTTGTCTATTTTTTCTTTTGCTGCCTATGCCTTTTGTGTCATATCCAAGAAATCACTGCCAAATCCAATGCAAGACATTTGACTTTTAATTACAGTTGCCACTTCTCTTTCCCTCACTGTTCACCAGGGTGGAACAGATCTCATTTTTCTGTCTTCCGAACTTATAAAACATGTATGTAATTACAGCCTGGGTGTATTTTCCATTTCCATTTTTCATTTTAACACCTCATCATTGTTACATTATCTTTATCTGATTTTATTAAAAACATTTTTGTTCTGAAGAATTTTCCCAGGTATTTTATTACTGTAATTGGTATCATCTTCCCGAATCTCTTTTTAGCTGTTCTCTAGCATATTAAAGGGTTGTATTTCTGTTCTGATTGCTGATTCATGGATTTGTTGGAATGCACAAGCAGATTGCATCTCCGTGAACAGTTAGTTATTTTAAATATGTCAGAATTGTCCCTAGAAGATTTCCTAAATAAAAGCTGATTCCAATCAATTTACTTAAATTCATTCTGAATTACCTCAGACTCTGTCTTTAACACATTCAATATTTATGCAATGCATCCTCATGAGTGTTTCAGATATATTGTTTGGGAATAGGATGAAGCATCCAAAAATAATTAACACCATGGGCAAAGATAACGAAATGAAAAAACTGAAATAGAAGATGCAAATGTAAAACCATTTTTAGCACGAAAAGTATCAATTGAGAGTAAATCTTTCTGGGCTGGCGAGCTACAAATAGCAGCAGGACCAATGTTTATGAGATGCAGCATTTTGCAAGATGGACAGAAGCCAGGATCATCACTGTGGTATATTATATGATCTGGGTACAGTTATGTTTCTATAATTGATTGGAATTGTCCACGGAGAATGTTCTTTGCTGCAATCCAAGGATTTCTTCAATGTTTCAGTTTCTCCAAAGGCCACTTGAAGGGTAATGTGTTTTTAGAGGAATGCATTTTTCTAAAGTATCAGAAAATAAGATTGAGGTTTTACTAAGATGTCTATATTATTCTTATGGCTTCTGCTAAAAACAGCCCTATTTGAAGCCAGTGGCATGTTTTTTTCCTCCTGAATTTTGCCAGAATTAGGTTTCAGAAGTTGGATAAAATGGTGTAAAAATAGTTACTTCTGAAAGAAAAACCAAATATTTGCTTTTTAAAGGAAAGGGTTTAGGTTTTTACTGAATATCCTCAAATTGATTTTCACGCTTATACAAGCATGGGAGCAACCCAACTCCCAGGGAGACTGGGCAGAGTGGGTATTGTTTTGCAATGTTAGGGAAAGTACATAAATGTTTTTAAGGAAATTTTAGAGCTTGCTTTAAAATGTCTCCCTCTGGGTGCAATTGTACCTTGCACCCAAATGCTTGGTCACTGCTGCTCTCAAAACCTGTTCTGCTTCCAGAATAGTCCATCTCTGCTGACTTGGACTTCAGATACGACTCGTGGCAAGATTCTGAAGGGGTGATGTTTATCTTCAAAAAACAAGAAGGCGTAGAAAAGAGGCAGTCAGACCTCTCTTTCATTGTCTTGGGCCTCTACATACCATTCACCATCCCACCAAAACATGTTTCCAGAAAGCATTTTCAGAAAAGGTCCACTGAAGGAATGAATCCCCATTCCCAAGTATGCTGAGCTACAACAGAAATGGTGCGCGCATTTGAATTTGAAGAGGTGGAAATATTGCAGCACAAAGGGATGGAATGCAAGTGAATACTTGAGTACAGAGATTTTATTGTTTTTGGTGGGGCATTAATGGTGAGGTGGGCTCTTAGCCTAGTGCCCACTGACTTAAAATCAATGCTGAGGATGAGTTTATTTCCAGCTTATCACTTTAGACTTTCATTTGCCTTTTATTTATTCTTGACAGCTCTTTATCATTTTCTAAGCATTTTCATATAAATGATTCATTAAGTGAAATTGATAAAATACTTGCTGTACCAGACACTGTGTATACAACAATGAAGTTCACTGCCCTTCTCATCACCATGGAGCCAACCACTATGAGAGGAAGCCTAGGCAGGTATTTCCTCTGTTTTGTAGGTGAGAAACACAAACAGAAGAGTTGATCAGATATATTGTCCTAAATCTTCCAATATATGCTTGGGTCACCAAATACAACACGGTGTAAGGTGGCATTACAGAAACTTAATTAAAACAACAACAACAACAACAACAACAACATAACCAACCAAAAAAACCAAAAATCCAAACCCAAACTGAAAACCAAAGAACGCAAACTGCTTCTCTTAATAGTACAAGCCCAGCTTTGCTTTTTAATCCATACCTATTCCTTCCAGATTCCTGGTGAAACTGTTGTAATAAGAAATAGAGCGTCTTTTCTGGTAATACCCAGCTGAAGTAACACTGTCAAGATGCACATTCCTGCTATACCACCCATTTGTTTTGGTATTGTAATGAGATGAGCTTGTTTAAAGGTTCACTGACATCATTAGCATTCTGTTGAATGGCTATTAGACACTTTCATCTAGAATCAATTTCAGACAGTTGAGAACGATGAAATGACTTGTTTCAAGTGTGATCTGGTGTTCGGTGGAAAGACAACACAACGTTGGAGCAGATAAAGTTTGATTAAGGGAGGTCTCTGGTGGGAGCCTGCTTATTCATTATTTTATGATTGTGTTGTGAAGTTTATTTTGTCCCAATCCAAACTTTCTCTTCTGTAATTCACACCCATTTTATGTTTGGCTGGTCTACTGTGGTATTTTGTTTTTAATAACCCTGCATCAATTTGACTAAAAAGCAGCCACAAACCTAGACTTACATGTCCAAATACAGTTTGTCCTTTTAGACTATTACTTTTGGAAAATATGCACCAATATTGATGTATTGCCATGAAGAACATTTTTGGAATCTCCCTTTTCTAATTGTCTTTGGTGTTGATTTACAAGCCATGAGAAGAGCAGTTTCATTTTTATGGCAGCCAGAATTACTCAGTTTTAGCCTTTTCACTTGCAGGAATTATGTGATTATTTCAGAAGCTCCATTTCCTCCTGAATGGCACTTTTTAAGGCCACTGGGAAATATAGACCCAATTAGCTCTAGGGAGATCTAAAACTGCTTTAGATCAGCCCGTCACACCCTACAAAGTGCAGTCTTCTGATTCCAGGATCCATCAGGGTTGAAAGTTCTGGAATAAAATTCATCTTAGATCAGTCTCACAATCCTCAAATCATAAAAACTGCTTTCAATATGACTTGGAATCAAAGGGTGCAATCATTCAAGGTAACTGTATATGTTTGTAATGAACAGGCATGGTGGGCGTCTATGTTGTTTAAGAAATCCAAATAAAATCAAGATGACTAGTAAGAAACATGGGTTTGGGCATCCAAAGAAGTTTTAATGACAAGGAGGTGCTGTGATTCTGCTCAACCAAATATGGATTTGCAGTCCATCATCTTCTCCAGGACTTCTCTATAAAGAACTGATTAATATTAATTTACAGTATTACTTATGAAACTTTAATCATATGAATTTTAGAAATATTTTCCAAATCACAAGCTAGTTGAAGAATAAAAATAAAAATTTAAATATCCATTCAGATGCAGTTGTCTGGGCCTAAATCTTAAACCTGGGTAAGACTGGATCCAACCTCAGAATAGTACCCCAAGATCCTTCTCAAACTGACATGCAAAAGACTTGGGAAGAATTTTCAAGCAAAGTGGAATCCCTGAAATCTCCTTTAAAAGCCTCAAATTTGAAGAATTTTATTTTCCAGGGGTAATACAGAATGCTCATGATGAAAAGTGAATTTCAGCTGGGGCTGAAATTGTGGGAATAACTTTCTAGAAGTCAATGCCACCGCTCTCCATTACTTCACATCAGGCTTCCTGGACAACCTGGAATCAATAATCACTCTCAGAATTTTTGAGGACCCTAAAATAATATAACTAGAACTCATTAAACTACAAATTTTTATCTCCTTGCTTTGCTTAGATTTAGAATTTAGATTTCTGAAAGCAGATTAAGAAAGCTAACCTAAGGGCTCAATACATATCTTGGAAGCCAAATATTTTTGCATTTACTAATACTCAGTCTGAAGATTTAAAACTTCTTTCAGGTTTTTCTTTTTCATATTTTGAAGAGATTTACTTATTTATTTTAGAGAGAGACAGAGCAAGCACGAGTGGGGGGTGGGGGAGGAGCAGAGGGAGATGCAGGATTCGATCTCACCTGAGATCATAACCTGAGCCAAAATCAAGAGTCAGACACTTAACCAACTGAGCTACCAAGATGCCCCTAGATTTTCCTCTTTAGAAGCTGGGTCATGAAATAATCTTTGCCTACTCAGTTTGCATTATTTCTAAAAGAGAGAAGGTCCACAGTTATTATCAGTTCATATTCTTCAAGCATATGGAGTTCCTGTTTGGGGATCCTTTCACTGTGAATAGTTAACAGTAGTGATGGCAGAAAGAAAGCTACCTGGTGAGAGAAAACAGAGAGTACAACCTCAGGCTAGAAAGGTTTTATGATAATTTGAAGTTTTAAAATAACTCTAATATCCAAGATCCATTGTTACACAAAAATACTTCATTCTTCTTTTCCATAAATAATGAGTCATCATGACAATAAAACTACCAACTAACCTAAGTATCCCTTTCCTCTGTGGGCATGTTATAAGAAGTCCAGGTAAGTACCCTGCTCTTGGTGAATCTGTGAGAGTAGTTGCAATCTCTAGAAGAGTCAAGTGAACAGTATGATGTGCTGTATTTTAGAATCCTTGTGTCTTCATGTTCATTTAGTCATTCAGCAAGTATTTATTGAACAGCTACCATGTGCTAGGTAATGTTCTAGGTCCTGATAATGTAACTAGGCATTGGAGGAACACAAATCCCAGGCCTTCCTAAAGCTTAGTCAGGAGAGACTAACAAAAACCAAATATTTCTGTGGTGATAAGAACAATGGAGAAAAACAAAGGAAGATGGGGAAGACTGGTGGGCTTGGGTGCAGTTGCCATTTAAGCTAAGATGGTTCGACCTGTGGGTGTCTGGGGAAGCAGAAGTCGAGACTGAGGGAGTAGCAAGAGCAAAGGTCATACATGATGTTAACCAACAGTAAGGTGACCACTGTTGTTCGTGAGGAGTGAGCAGGAGGGGGAGTGGTGATCAGGAGGGAGTGAGCAGGAGGGGGAGCAGCAGGAGGATGAGGTCAGGGGCAGTTAGGGGAGGAGGCGCAGACCACGCAGTACCCTGTAGGCACTATGAAGAGTCTGGCTTTTCTTCTGATGGAACGGTGTAAGATTTGGGCAGAGCAGGCTGATCATCAGACTTAAACCTCTCAAAAAAGGATGTTTGTTGTGGAGAGAAAATGTTATAAGGGGCAAGAGTAGCAGCACAGAGGCCAGGCAGGAGGATGTGGTGTGGTTGAGGGTGGTAGCGATAAAGATGGTTGGATTCTGGATAGATTTTAAAGGTAAAGCTAAAAGGGTCTCTGGGAAAATTAGGTGGGAGTTGGGAGAAAAGGGGAGTCAGAATGATTCCAAGGTAACCAGAGGTGTGTGTGTGAAGAGCATGCTTGGAGAGTGACCTGCAGTTTTCTAACACAACTGAATTAATATACTAGAGGGGAACGTCAAAACTTGAGGATGAGGGTCTATCTTTTTTTTTTTTTTTAAGATTTTATTTATTTATTTGACAGAGATCACAAGTAGATGGAGAGGCAGGCAGAGAGAGAGAGAGAGAGTGGGAAGCAGGCTCCCTGCTGAGCAGAGAGCCCAATGTGGGACTCGATTCCAGGACCCTGAGATCATGACGGGAGCCGAAGGCAGTGGCTCAACCCACTGAGCCACCCAGGCACCCCACGAGGGTCTATCTTGTAGATTTTCACTCTGTTGCATCATCTGTGTGTGTGAAGGTTAAGAGGAAACAGATCATTTTTGGTGATTAAATATCCCGTCACTGTATCCTTCCCATCCAAAAGCTGACCATGGAATTTGGGAAGTATTGGCAGAGGACGGTTCCTTATCCATGTCAACTCATTGTTGGGCTTGAAGGTCCTGCATTCTTGCATTGGGGTTGTAGGGATGTGGGATTGTTTCTGACACTTGAATTTCAATTGTTTCTAAACATAGCAAGAAAGAGGAGTACCTGTTTATGAGAGAACTGGAGTCCATGTTGATCTGAGGGAGACAAGGATAAGTCTGAGGAACAACCCAAGTAGTTTTGGGACCATGGGTGAGGAATTTTAGCTTCAGTTCAGTGGCGGTAATGTATATATAAGGAGTGGGAGTTACAGGAGAACATGATGGAAGGAAACAGGCTTTTTGATTTTTACCAACTAATGTCTTCCCTATCACCACACGCTTCATCTCATTAGACCTTTGCAGAGTGCAGTCTATATACTTATTGTCTCTCCTTTCTCATTGCCCACTTAGGCCTTACCTTATGCAATCTAAGCTTCCTCCTTCCCCATTTTGCTGAAATTACCCTCTTAACAACCATTAATGACCTACTATCCACAGAACCAGAACCCTTGATTTGGTTCTCACTTCTTGGGCTTCTCGTCAGTATTTGGTACCCATTACCCACCAAAGGCTCAAACCCTTCCCAGGCTCCCAGCTAGCCCATGCCTCCACTTCATCTTTGTTCCACTCTCAGAATGTCCATCGTCATAATCTTCTGTGGTGACCTGCCAAGGAATTATACTGTATCCACATAAGACTTGTTGTCCTTACCCTCTAACTCAAGGTCATTCCAGATTTTGCCATCCTTCTTGCCTATTGATTCCTTTCATGTTTCTGAAAGGACAGCCCAACTAGACATCCTAGGCGGGGCTATCTCAGAGCCTTTGTTAATGCCGATCTGCCTGGAATGTTCTTTCATCTCTGCCTTCACAATTCTAACCATCTTCGTTCCCAGCCTACACGTCCTCTCGCGATTTTTAAAAATAGTCTCTCACTGCTGCAATTACTTTTTATTATAACTATCTACGTCTTTTCATCACCAGGCTGCCTTAAGGACAGGATATGTTTCTGGTTCATGTGGGTATCAGAGTACTCAACATACTACCTAGAATGAGTATCTGACTGGCATTTCAATTATTTGAACTTGATGAAATCCAGGGGAATATAAAATGGAATATGAAATTAGTCTGATTATGTTGGCACATGTCCTGTTAGAATGCACACTTAACACTAACATTTTGGTTGAGTAATGAGTGAGAATAAAGTCAGAGACAAATAGCGATCATCACTTACTGGGATGGAATGTTTCCATCCAAGCACATCTTGCCTCACTAGTGTTTTCTGCACCTTATTGCAAACTGATCACTTTTAATGTTAGAATTTAATCGGTCACATTTTTCCTTCTCTCTGGGGGACAGAACAGAAATTCTTTCTTATTGCTCCTATGTCCTGTGTCACAGGCCCAGGGAAACAGACATCCTACCTCCCCACACCTGCATGATCTTTCAACAAAAAGGAATGATGCTGATAAACATGAAGACTAGGAGAATGTTCCTCCTCAGCTTCCTGCATAGATTGGTGACCATTTGTCTATAACCTTTCATTTTCATTTAATTCTACTAAAACAGGGGTTAAGGTATAAACTTCCATTAGCAAACAAACCATCCTAGGAAAAGCACATATTACTTATGTGAAGTAAACTTCTGAGACAAGAGCCCTTCAGACCATGCACACCCACTGTACTTCAATGTCTTCCTAATAGTCATTCAGATTTAATTCTGTAAAGGGCATGCCTGGTCTTCCCATTCCACTTTTATTCATTCTTATTTTACAGCATGGAAAAGGAAAACAAAAGCAATATATTCTAGTTTATGAAAAACTTTTAAATTCTAGTACTTGAGGTGGTTACATTGGCAAGTATTTTACAACGATTCGTTGCAGGACCAGGAACAACTGAAATTACTTTCCAAGGGTAGAATATACTTCTACTAGACTGTAGCTTACATGGACATGGGATTCTAACAACATTTTAGTTTGAAAAAGGTATCTTTCATGATAGAAACCGTATGGACAGAGAGATACTTCCTTTATCACAAGTGAAAACCTACCTGTAGGGGTTGGAAATATTCTGTTTGCCCAGACTTGTCTTGGGAAGTATAAAGATGAAGAAGAGTATTGTGTGGTCTGTCCATGTTACGACACGAATTAGACTGCACTTCTCTCCTTGTGTAAATAAATACATAAGAAAAAGAATGGAAGTAAAGTCTTAAAGTACAGGTCACGAAAGGAAGAGAAGACTAAGGGGGAATAAATGGGAAGGAAGGAGAGATAATCGAATCAGTCTGTGCTGAAGTGGCACTCTCAACATTTTATTTCCACCAGTTACAGTATCTACATTTTCTAAGATCAGTATATTCGGTTTTCTTTATCATCATTGGGCTCTGCAATATAATTTTACATTATATATTATTAACATTTTTGACTATAAGAAATTCTGAAACTACATGTGATCCAAGTATAAATTTTGCTAATGACTGACATTATGTGCCTCCATACAGATTTATCTTAATGTGTTTTATGCGGCAGGGTTAGAAATCTCTTACCACAAACCCTAACACTGTCACTTCTCAGTGTAGCTTCCCTTAGAAAAAAAAAAATGAACCAACATTCTTGTAAACATTACACTGTGAGATGCAAAACTGGATGGGTAATTTTTTAAATCTCATCTCAAGAGACACAAAGTTTCTCCTACATGCGTGTTCATTTCACATATCAAGAAACCCATGAAGACGACGCTATAAAAGGCAACAATTGTGAAAAGGCACCGCAGCTAGCCTTGTGCCGCTGGAGTCAATACTGCGGCCGCTGTCGATTTCCTGGGTGTCTTGAGGTCAGAAGTTGATTCCACCAAGGCAAACATCAAGTAATTCGACTTCGTCTAGATGAATGACCAGCCAGACTTCTTAACCACTTCTCTCCGATGGATTGTTCGGGTCAGATTACTTCACTTCCAGGTCAGTCAAGGCCTCAGAGACCTCCTCGTTGACCTGGGCGGAAATGCTTGCGGGTGTGACATTGAGATGAATATCATACTGCTGGTCCAGGCCGAGGTAGCAATCGCTCATGAGATAGAGTGTGTAGATATACCTAAAACATGAAAACAGAACAAAACGTAAAACCACAGACATCTTTAATTCTTGCAGAACTCTGGTGGTGAGGTTCTGCTTACCTTCCAGGTAGTTCAGGCGTATAAAAAGAAATGGAAACAACGTGATGATTTCGAACATATCCTACTCTTTTCAAAGCGATAAGTTCTCTCTTATCCACTTCTCCTAGTATCAAAAACCATCCTTCATCTTTTAATTTGGGAAATCGGGGAGTAACTGCATGGCTGTCTTGCTTTCCCTGTAAACCAGAAAAAAAAAAAAAAAAGATAAACCATTAATAATGTCTAGACTTTCTATGCCCCTTGGTTGTGGTTAAAAGGCTAAGTTGTTTTCCTTGACGGCCATAAATCTACATGGTTCAGTATATCTATCTGGGATGTTTTAAATTTTCTGGTTTGGTGTCTTTGATATGCTATCACCTACTATTTTTCAGGCATCTTGAAGCACATTATAGATACTACTTTGTGGCTATAACCCCCAGAATATTTGGCTCAGTTAGAACAGAAAGCCCTGAATCTTATCACCAAATTAGTAAATTCTCACATCATTCTTGTAAGTGATATTAATACCCCAATTGCAGATGAACGAACTAAGATATAATCATGTTAACTAAATCTTCCAAAGCCTTATTCAAAAGAAACTGATACCTAGAGGGAAAAGACATCAAGACTAGACCCTGGACCTCAAGATAATACAGACTATGTAATATAAATACTTTCCCTCGACCCAAGAATAAAACTCACATAAAAAAGCACATATTCTAATATGGCAATATTTAAAAATCCTTTCTTCGAGGAATGGGAAATTGTAAGCCAAGCGATTTGTAAAATACATTAATCAGCAAAATCCAAGAACCTACATCACCATAATGGCAGCACTTGAAGTCTTTAGATGGATTTTACGAAATATGAGATTATTTTAGTGATTCTTTTAAGACAATGACATTATGGCATAAAATTTACTAATAATGACATGCTCTCAATCACACATCATTAAATATTCTAGAGGGAGATGCTGCACTTAAGACATTTTAAAAGGGTCTGAGAGCAATGCATTTTTACAGCATTTAGAACAAATTGAGAGTTTTTCTAGTATGATTAAGTCTAGTATGATTAAGTCTAATTTTTAAGGAGTAATGGTAAGGTAGAAAAATCTTAGTTGTTTTCCCATGATTTTATCTGTATGATTATTACTATCTTTTTGTATAAGCTGGGATAAATTAGGTCATCTAAAAATGCTCATATTAAAGCCTTTGGACTATCAGAGGCCAATCAGTTCATACTTATACTGACTGATTTTTAGAATTAGAAATTAAATGAGATGGGATCCAAAGGCACAGTGCTAAAAAGATGTAATGACAGATAGCTCCTGCCCGCTCTCTATTTGAAACAGAGAGAACAGTACTCATTAACAACAGCCTCATTCTTGAAGGCTTATTTTATTTTATTTTTAAAATTTAAATTCAATTAGCAAACATATAGCATATTCTTAGTTTTTGGTGTAGTGTTCAATGATTCATTGGCTGCAGATAACATCTAGTGCTCATCACATCACGTGCCCTCCTTCATCTGAGGACTTATTTTAGATATGGGAGTGCCCTGATGGTACGGGGTGACACAGAAGACAAGTTCTTTATTTCAATTATTATGGTACTAAAAACCAATCTGCTCACATGCTCTGTACTAATATTCTTAGGCGGCTGAATGTTTAAGTTTCTGTGTCATAAGTAACAGAAAAGACCAGAGTAATTTAAAATAAGCATGTTGTAGATTTGTTGCCTGTATGAACACTGGCAAAGTTCTCTCGTGTGCCTTCTAGTGAAGAAAGCAGGAAGATGTGGCAACTGAGGCATAGGATAAAACACTTTCGTGTCTTATTCAAACTCACAGCGCTGAGTAGGAAAGCTCTGCCCTCCTGTGCACCTGGCTAGCTGTGGTTTCTATGTCTCAAAGTGCCCATGGGTAGTGCTTCTCTAACCTTAAAAATCTTTTGGGGTGCTGGGTACAAGGATTTTGAGATTTCTCCCCACCTCCCCTAGATTCTGATGCAGCCAGTCTGATAAGTAGGGCCAGAGAATCTGTACTCCAAATCCCAGGAAAATTCAGGCCTGAGTAGACAGACCCCATGAACACAGGACTCCAGGCAAGATAGTATTATGTAAGGTGCATATTCTGGGGCTGACAAGTGGCCCATGAGGACTGACTGGTTCCAGAAGACTGACTCTTGCTGCTTAAGGCCAGTTGAGAAAGCAGGATTCATCAGTGACACGGACACATTAGTAATATAAAAGCTATGTGTGGTGGCGCATGCCGGGATCTGGTGTGAAGCATTTGAGAATGGAAACCAAACACCATACCTTGTGGAACCCAAAGTGCACTCGCTGCAGGCTGACTTGAAGCACATACTCTTGATCAGCGTGCAATCTGATCCACCTGTTGTCATTTCGCTTGTCTGAAGTCAGTGTTGTGATAGAGAGTTCACCGTGTCCCTCCACTGAGTCATCCCACCAGCCTTTAACGCTTAAGCCAACATCTATCACTGGCAAGCGGGATAAGAAATTCCACGCCTGAATAAAAAACAGAAGAAAAATAATAAGGAACGGTTAATGGAAAATGCAGTGATCAAGAAACTGTGCTTTGAACAAAATCAGCCTCTTTGTCTGGAGATTCATCTAGATCCGCTGCAGTTGTAAGAAATAATACAGAGAGATCCTGTGCACTGTTTCCCCAGTTTTCCCAACGGTAGCATTTTTCAAAACTAACGTACAATATTGATACAGGATAGCGACACTGACACAATCCACAGTTCTTACTCAGATTTCCGAGTTTTTCTTGTACTCATTTGTTGGTGGGTAAAAATAGTGTGCTTTTAATCTCTGTAGTTTAAAGTCCTTTTAAAAGCAACTAAAAAATTATTAATCATTCGCTAAACGTGTCATGTGACTCCTTCACTATAAATCCCGCCTAGATACTGAGTGGCTACTGACTACACTCAACAGTTAGTTTAAAAAAAATGTTTGTTTTCAGCTGGTCTGCTTTAGAGGAACATCTGGTGTAACATATACATGACTTCTAAGGCAGACGGCTTTACTGGGGGATATACAATTTGAAAAAAATAAAAGTTGTGATGCAATTGTTGATGTCACTCAGCATCACTCACTGACTACTGACTGTACAAAATGATTTGTTTGTTCAGATTCCAAATTTATTCTGAGAGGGAAACATTTCCACATGTTTGTATATTACTACGAACCCTGTAAGGGTCCTTCTAGAAATAAATATGTGCTTTTGGCATTACATTGAGAATACCAATTAAAATGATGCATATTAAAGGGACAGAAAATATTTTACCAATTTTATTCTTGCTCTTTCAATTGAAAGGCATTTTGAGAAATCAGTATGCATACAGCAAGTGCTCATCTTTAACAAATGAATTTCTAAGTCTACAGAAAGAATGTAACAAAATAAACTTAATGTTATCCAATAACACTGTTACCTTTTCCTAACACTTATAATTATTTAGAATATTACTATCAGTCAAGAAAACTTCTCAATATATTGGTTGGTTTTATCAGTTGTTAGCTTCTAAGTTTTTAAAAGTGCATGAATACTTTAATTTTGTATTTTCTTTTCTTTCTTAACTCTATACCATCGAATTCCTCATAGGCTTTGATGTTCTGTTTGCTAAGACTTCAACGCTGCCTAGTGTACCTAATTGAAATGAAGTAGCCTTGATGAATCAAACTACCCCTTAGGAATTCAAAAAATGTAAATCTAATGCAAATTTTCAATCCACCTACAATCCTATAACTTGTCTTGTGAATCCAAAATTATGTCTGGAAGAGATCTTGAAATAGCCAAGCTACAGAATGGTCTACACTGTGCTTCGAGGTACCATATGGCCTATCCCCTGCTAGAATCAAGAGTCACTGAGCATAGAAGCTATACCATTTGATGTTCTAAGTCTGGCCAGGATGGGAGAGTGAAGAAGGGACACTTAAATACACAATTTTTGTCAAGCATTTAACTTGGTGAGACAACACAAGTAACATTTACTGCACTAAGCAAGACCATGTTTCGTTACTTATACTATTAACTTAGTTACCAAAGGTGTTTTCAGTTATTAGCAACTTGTTGGGATTTTACTTTATGAGGCTCCCAAAAATCAGATCTGGTTTTTATGTATATGTGATCTTTTTTTGTAGCACGATATTATTATTATTCATCCTTGTGTACACATATATTTGTTGGGTGTGTGTATGTATACACACACACACACACACACACACATATAAAAAAACACAAGCTATTTTTAAGGAAACTGCTAAGACATTTCAATACCAGCCAAACATATTTATCTGAGGATTAATCTTCATCTATTGAATCAGGCAAGAGCACTGCCATGCATACAATTATTTAATTAGCAGCCAAATCCTCTGCCAGTCAGCAGCCGTTCCAGGCATACTGATGGGGTAGAAGATGCAAATCTCACAGTCGTACTGCTTTTTCTCATTACTACTGCAATTAGCACTTAAATTGATGCTTTAAACATACTAATTTCTGGAATAATTCAGGATTTGTATGTTACCTGGGATCGCCTCACTGCAGAGCCGACACCAGATTGCTCTGCAAATTGAAGCACTTTTGAGCCAAATAACCATCATCATATCAGACTGAGCCAATTTGCATTTGGTTTTAAAGATAACAGAATGGCAATTTATGCAAATAAATTAAGTAAGTTTACTTCTGAGTTCTCCCTGAACTAATTATAACAATGTTCTAATTTTTCATCACATCTAAAACTTGGCTTGAAATCAGTGTATGTTAGGTTAGAAATCTGTTGTTACTAACAGAAGTCTTGTTTTGGTTTAAATATATTGTTTTTATTCATAATTTTGATGGTAATTTAGTTAGAAAGGTAGGTATTTATTATGAATATTTAAGTTGTTTCTTGTGCCAATTTTGAGTTCAACAGAAATTGAACAATCAGACTTTAATGCCTGTAATACTTATTTCTAAGTTACTCAAAACTAAGTTCCATTAGGAAAAAAAAGAACGACATGGTTTGGAAGTTTCTTTAATATCTGCATTTGCAAGTCAATATGTTAATTATGTTATAAATCCTGAATGTTTGGCATGTTTAGGGTAAAACTGCTTAAGACTTAAAAGTCTATATATGCCAAATATTTCTGGCATTGTTCATTCATAGTTTTGGCCTTTCCAAAGACAGTTTGGAGACATGACCTATGTTGTCTTTTACAACATAGATTTAGCTTTCTATCTAAGTCATATGGTGTACAAATAAGAAGTTTACTTAGAATCTAGGAACAATAAAGTGATTAAAAGGGGAGGGTATAAGAACGTAGCTGAGGGAACTGCATGAAAGTCAACCAACTGAAATTTATACCAAGTGGGTAATGTAGCCTAGTTAGTGATAGACAAGCTACTGTAGGCCTTTCTAAGCTGGTTTAATAGCATTATATGGAATCAACTTCCAATAATGCCAATGTGCTTACTAATTTTTGTTATTGTAATTATTTTTAATACTATTATTAAATTCTGTTCTATATTAGGAAATGCATAAGGCAGCTGAAATACTAATATCCTGCTTCATTTTCATAAAGCTTCATGAGACAGGTATGATATGTCCATGTTCATAATCATAGTAAATGGCATACAGAATTTAAACATGGGTGAGTCTGATCCCAAAACCAAAGCTTTAAGTTAGAAAACTCTTGGTGTAATTTCCCAGACAGAATAAGGAAGCTTTGAAACACAGAAACAATGGCCTGACCTGCTTCATTTTCACAGCTGGCAGTTCATTTTCCATCATGGAGCTGAATACATGGTCTTTCCCTCCACAGGCATGGATCAGTTCCGGAAGGCAATCAATGACGCCATGGCCCCCACCACGTCCGCCCTTTATACCTGGGCTCCATTTCCTGGGAAATAATACCAGCATTAACCAACGAATTCTTTCATAGAACAAATGAGAATTCCTGACATTGGTCATTTACCTAATGAGGACAGTTTTTTATTTTTTTATTTTTTTTTAAAAAGATTTTATTTATTTATTTGATAGAGATTACAAGTAGTCAGAGAAGCAGGCAGAGAGAGAGAGGAAGCAGGCTCCCCGCTGAGCTGAGAGCCTGATGTGGGGCTCGACCCCAGGACCCTGAGACCATGACCTGAGCTGAAGGCAGAGGCTTTAACCCACTGAGCCACCCAGGTGCCCCTGAAGACAGTTTTTTAAAACTAAGATTACTCTCCAACTTTTTAAAGGCCATTATCATTAAGTTTTAAAGTCAGCCAGATTGTCTAATACATCAACCCAAGGCAGTATGGCTATTATGACATAAGATGCATAAATCAAATGTGAGCTCAGTAACAAGCAGGGTTTACAGGGAGGGGGTACGTGTCTATAGGAAGGCACTAATGTATACTAGTGCTTCTATGTGGTTCAAGCGCTGAACTGGAGCCCTGGGAGGTCTCTTTAATGGATGCAGGCAAGTGTCTTTAACACAATTACCTGAATAAAATTTTCATTTTAAGTTGTTGGGAACATACAGTTAAAAGCACATTTTGGGAATCTTTGAAATTTCTATAGCACAATAGTGGCAGAGCCCCAAGAACACAGTCCACCTAAATTTTACTCTCTATTTCCTGTTTATACAGCAAGAAGAAAAATACAATTGAAATCATATAAATATAGTGCTTTTCAGGGTGACAGCAAAGAACTGGATCAAATCTCCTAGACCCCAAGCAGCTTTCCATAACAGATCTGCGTGCTGTGTTACAATAGTACCCTTATGTACCTACTTTATTGTTGAAACCCAACTCCCGTAACTTTTAATACCGTATTGGAAGGGTTCCTGAAACTGAGCTACAGACATGCGGTGTCTACTTTTCTCCTCATGCACCTGCCGCTGGTGTGGCTCACTCTCTGAATGTTCGTTTTAGTGTCTAGGACATCCCGTGGTGGGGACTGAAGCACCATGGAAATAACTGCTTTGGAACCCAGTACACTTGAGTCCAACTGAGGGACTTTCTGAGGGGACCCCCATGTGTGTGTGAGGTTCTGGTTGGCATCTGTATCTAGATGCCTCAAATGAGCGCACCCTTAGTCCAGCTGACAGGAGGAAATGGGTACATAATGCCAACCTACAGCTGCACTGTTCCGTTTGTCTACATGACTGTGAACCAACATTTGGCTGCAAAGTATCTCTCAACCGAAGTGAAACACTGGTGTGAAACCAACACTTTCATTTAAACACCTGTAAACTGTACTGTTCTTTTTCCTGCTAAAATATTTGCAGCTATGTACACAGGACCTACAGGTTAAGTAATCTGATAACAGAAACCCTTCTTTTTAGTACAGGTTCTATCTCAGGCTGCTAGTATGTATAACTACCCAATTTTGGACATTTTGTAGATGTGCAATTTACCTCTGACAGGGGATTTCAGATCCCTCAAATCTATGGTGCAATACGAGAAACTAGTCATTTACTTTGGTTTAGATCACAGGGCACTTTCACAACTTCTTTCAAAATAAAGGCTGATATTGTAAAGGAATAAATGCAGTTAACATAGAAATGAAAGTAATGTTGCAAACAGAAAACAAGGGAAGGGTAAAATGAATTGTGATTCAGCTTGTGGTAGATGTTCAAATTCCAGCTGAGATCACTGGGCCCTGTCTCCCTCTGGGAAACAGGCATTTTCACTTAAAGAATCAATATCCTAGACATAACATGAAATTCCAGCGGCCACACATGTAAAGAAAATATTATTTTTGAAATTAAAAAAGCCAATTAAATTGAAATTACAACTATTACCTGAAAACATGAAGATGGTGGTGTTCTATGTTTGGTACTGAAAGAAGAGAAGAATCCTTTAACCACCGACCCTGGATCACCATCTGAACCAGATTGGTGATATTTAGGGCTGTCACCAGCCAGCCCTGGTTTGCAGCCACATCCAGCATTGCCTGCAGGGGAAAAAAAATCCACATATTACAAGAATACCATGGGACTTGCCTTCTCTATTGGGGATCTCATGTTAACCTTAACAGAAAACAAACAAACACAAAATAAGCATTATACCTCTAAACTGCTATAATCAAAATGAAAACCAGAAAGTAAACCACAGTTGGATTGGAAAGAATGAACCAGAACTCTCAGTAGCATCTGTTGCACATTACTTCTTATAAAGTGCCAAATATTTAGCTTTTCTAAGGGTAGCAAATATAGCCAGGTTATACTGGAAACCAGTAATAAAACAAAGAGAAAGACTCAGTGTACTTTACGAACAAATATCTCTATAATTCACTGTATGAAAAGCATTAGAAACTGCACCTAAAGAGTAAATCTCAGGAAGTCTTATCCAAATTTAATATAGATAATGGTAAAGCAATAGGTTTTCTTGCCAAAAATTTAGTTTCTCCCAAAAGCAGGCTGAAAACAGAGACCTGGTTTTCAATAAAAATAATACACTACATACTTACAAATGGGGCAACTGCCAGTGGTCCAAGTGGAATGATGCGAAGCTATTCATATTAGTCTATACATTTAATCTAATGTTTTATGGACAAACAAACGGCTGCATTTGCTTAAGGCAAAACTAAACAGTGAAATCTTATTTAAACAAAGGAGAAGTTTACACAGGCAAAGCTATTTCAATTAAATTAGATTCTGGAGAATGCTGACTTAAAGACACATAAGTTAATATCATGATCTGAGGCAGCTACTTTATACAGTTTGAGAAGTGTATTCTCTTATTTTAGGGAAATGAAGATATGAAGATAGGATAAAAGAGATGTACCTAGTAAATGCTGAAAATGATAGTATAAATGGTAAATGACTCATCGCCAAAATATTTATAAAATGTTGTATTAAACTATTAGAACATTTTTAGAAATCATTGTCAAGGCATATTATGCTAGCAAAATTAATTTGTTATACTACTTAATATGACAGAGGCAGCCACATTTTCCTTCTAAATTTTGAATTTCCTATTCTGTGTCCTCTAACTTAACAAACAGTAAAATTGTTTAAAAACGTCTGGCTAAACTAATCTGTTGTCTTTTTATATACATTACAGGGAAATTCATCAACATTTCTGGCTTTCATGACTAATGTGATAAAATGGTCAAAGTGGGTTTTAGCACCCGTGAGTCTACCATATACGATAAAGCCTCAGACTGGTACAAGAGATGTATTTATATGGGTGCTTATCAATGTGTATACATGTATGAGTGCACATGTTCATCAATCTAGGGAAAATCCACTTCCATTCTTCCCATTTCTCTACAGAGCTGATTAAAATGCTTTGCCTTTCTTTGAAGTATATGAGACAAAAGATCATGATTTTAAAAAAAGCATTAGTTCATAAGTCACAACTCTTGAGTTCTGTAAGGCAACAGAAAAGAAAAAAGAAATGAATAATCATATCTAATATGGTATCACGATGGTGTTAGAAGTTGTAAGGTGGGGTAACTGTGACGATTTTACTTTACATTATAACTTGACTGGAAATAAATTCCAGATCAAAAGCTCACATACAAGAAGAGCTGGATGGATAGACCATATGTTTTTAACTTTGAAGTTTTCATGATGAAGTTGAAAGATTTCATAAAATTTATGAGCGTTCCCCACAATTTTTCATTGTATGATCCAGATGTGAAAACGTAAAAAATCATGCAAAGTGATTGCTTACATGAAGTAAATGAAAAGCCATGTCATGAATTGAAAACTATTATTTCTCTTGTTTTAATTTTGAGAAAAGCAGGTAGAGAGACCAAGAATCTGGGATGAAAAAAGGTTTTGCAATTACCCAAATGTGGTGAATGAACGTTGCTCTCTGCTCAATCATTCCCTAGTCGGGTCTGTTTTCTCTGCTCTCTACCTCCGCCCCCATCACAGTCTTATGCGCAGACCTTCAACAACAATCACCTGGAATAATATAACTGCCTCTTCATCTTCATTCTCAACTAATTTTTCTTCAATCCATATTTTATATGGTTACCAATGATCAGAGAGGAGACAGGGATCCTACCATTCGTCTGCTCAGGTTTCTTCAATAGCTTTGCACCACGCAGAGGACAAAGCCAGCACTTCTCTGCATGGCAGTTCTGGTCTGTGATCTAGCTGGTCCTAGATTTTCACTCCGGCCCTTCCCTCCCTGTACTCCTAATATAGCATTACTACATTACTGCTGTTTCTCCAAATTTACCCTTATTCCTTCCGTTCTCTTTTGGCAAATCCTGCTCTACTTGTTTACCTGGGAAATTCCGATTCATCTTTCCTGTCTAGTTCAAAGTCTACTTCTTACTGTGGAGTCTCCCTGATTCTTCCAGATGGACTGCAGATATTCCTTTCTTCTCCCATGAGTCAGCTGCTCTTGATACACGCCACCGTTATCCTATTGTGATTCTGTTTACACATGTACTCTTTAAACTACAGATTTCTTGATGGCAGGAATCTAGAAATATTCTGTTAACTCAAGCCCAGTGCACTCAAGGTAATATCTGTTGTCTGAGAAATGTTGGTAAAAATCCAATTACAACGATCATAACAACCTTCTGCCTAAGTTATTGCACACTTGCCAAAGAAAAAAATTCCAAGGTTTTAGTGTCAAACAGACATAGATTTCAGTCCTAATTTTGTCCCACTTACTATGTGAATCTGGGGAAATTTCTTTTTTTTTTCTTTTTTTAAAGATTTTATTTATTTATTTGACAGATCACAAGTAGGCAGAGAGGCAGGCAGAGAGAGAGGAGGAAGCAGGCTCCCCGCTGAGCAGAGAGCCTGACACAGGGCTCGATCCCAGGACCCTGGGGTCATGACCTGAGCCGAAGGCAGAGGCTTTAACACACTGAGCCACCCAGACGCCCAGAATCTGGGGAAATTTCTTAACCCTACTCTGCTAGGCTTCTCATTTACAGAAGGGGGCATTATACCTTATTATACCTCCTTGCAGGGGTGTTATGAGGGTACAGTGAGAAAATGTACTATGCAAGGTATCGAATATACCGCCTGGAACACAGTAAATCTTAACAAAGAGGTCTCTATTTTTAAAGTTTTCCTGTGATATGATGAAAAGAACACCCTAAAATAGTCCATTCTTTCTAACAGATTTCCTTTCTGCCTTTTGGTGTTGATTTCTGGACTGAGTAGTACAGGGCTTTGAGGGGCAGGGCATGGAAGGTCAGAGCAGATGAATGGAATGGACAAAAACAGTTCATCAGGACAGGCGTCCAAATACAAGAGAGCCAGAGGAAAAAGCTAATGACAGTCCCAGGGTCTCAGGCTGAGCTGGAGGATGTGGGCTTGGATCTCAGTGTGAGTAGGGAAGCCTGTGTTACTGTTCAGAGGTACATACTTAAAGAAGCTAAGGCCAGGTGATGGTCTGGGCAAATGGATGTGAGGGTCCTGATAGCCTGTACTGACCTACCTTTGTATGACTGAGCCCAGGATGGATTCCCTGTGTCTCACTGACTTTGAGAGCAATCTTCCTCATAGGTAAAGGCTAATAAGGTATCTGCTCCTCCCCAGAGTGGGGCTGACTTTGGTAGCAGCTGGAGATCATGGCTCAGTTCTCCAAATCACCTTAAAGTCTCTTACAGAGATCTAATGCTCAACAACAAAGGTAGTTTTTAGTACATGGAGGAGATAGAACTCTGGAGATTCTTAACCAGTTTAGCATAAACATTAGGCAAATACTTAATCCCCCTTTACCTCACATCCACTTTCTACTTGGCACGCTACTTGCACGGCAAAGCTAGGATGATTCTAAGTATAGGGGAAAATGGATGGGCACTGACTGTGTGTATGAAACTTTCTCCTACTAAGTTGAAATGAACTTCAGTTGATTGATGATTGAGAATTCTTTGCCATTTCCAGCTGTGATAAGATGGAAATATAATTTCTAGCATTGTATTCATTTATCAAGTTATGCTACAATTAAAACCTTATCATAATTAATAGAAACTGTGGAGCTGTCATTTACTTATAGGAGAGAAGGTGATGAGCTTGGTTTTTAACACATTTTAACTGAGATGCTGCTGGGAAGCCAGGTGAGAAGTCCAGGTAAAAACTCAAGAACTTCTGAAGTACTTGGCTTTATGCCACAGTAAAACAACCACCACCACCAACTATAAAAATCAACGCCACCCCTCACTCCTAAAACAATAAAAAAATTAAGTGTTTAGAAAATGGGGGCTTTCTGGAAAAATTTTTTAAGCTCTAGGAGTCTTGGAGCCAAATGCATGCTTTATGACTTGAATCTAACTCATGTCTTGAACATTTATTTTGAATCAATTTCAAGAATTCTCTAAGCATATCAGGCTTGGTCTTAGCATTTAAATTCAACCACATTTTCATGGTGGTGTTACTACTTTGGCAAAAGACATATTTATCAAATCTAGTCTACTTTTCCTTGTCTTCTGCCACTATACTATACTTAAAATGCAAGCTTGACAACATCTCTCTGTCTGTATTATGGCAGATAAAATTTCATTCAATTATTAAAAGTCCCAAACACTGAATTACATGTTAAAGTCAAGCTGTATAGACTGTATGCATATATGGTGTGAGTAAAATATTTGGGTAAGAATGCACAGACTATCATACACTTTCGTAAATAGCTCACCCTTAATCCAAAACAATACCAAGTGTGAGGAAGGGTATCCGTACCGTCCTCCTTTCACAGATGGAAAAATAGAAGCTTCCAGGTGTTCAGTGGCTATGTAATCACACCAGTCAAAATGAAATTAAGACTTGATCTTGGTTTTCCAATTAATTACCTGCGTTTGTTACACCATATTCCATTACTGCTGAATGATTTACATTGACTTTGGCTGTTGTTTTAAATTAATTTTTTTTTTTTTAATTTTAAGTAGGCTCTACACCCAGTGTGGGGCTTGAACCCATGACCCTGAGATCTGAAGTCACTTGCTCTACCGACTAAGCCAGCCAGGCACTCCTACCCTGTCTTATTTCAAGAAGGATTTAACCTAACCTTTCTCCCCTACATAACAGAAAAACACAAACTCCAGACAAAATAATCAGGCATTTCATCAATTACTGTCTCTGTATGAATTTTAACAATACAATTCTCAAAAACTTAAAAATTTGAAATTAATTGAATCCATCATTTGGTAATGAGTACATGTTAATATTTTATAGGTAGGCATTACATATCTTTTGGAATCCAACTGAATTCTGAATTTAAGCAATTCAAGGGTAACACAGGAACTTTGAGTACTGTGACTGAATTAAAGTCAACTTCATTGGAAGGAAACAGAATTGCTGACCAGCAAAAGAAAAACTATCATTCAATATACATTAGGAGTTATTGAGAGGAAGATAATATGATGAAGCTCTAAGGCCTATTATTGAAAAATCTCTGCATTTATTTGAAAAGTCTGTGAATTAGTCCTTGGTGTCATCAAGGCTTTGGGGATGTAGAGTGTACATATGGTGCGAGACAGATGACCGCCAGCTCCTCCACCCTTAGTGTTCTGACTTATTCCCTCCCTTTTCCCTCCCTTTATCCTTTCCTCTCTTTAAGGAACTTTTTCTCTTTTTCCTCACATCTCCTGCTAGTCATCCTTGTGTACCTAGTGGTAGCGTAGGGACTGCAGCAACCACATGAAAATAAGATTATGACAAAGGCTGAAATGGCTAGATAATGTTGCTACTTGTGTTAAAATTAGATAACATAAAGATGATAAACTGACAGAGTTTAAGAGAAAGATTTATTTAGTCTAGAGTGAGAGAAAAGGATTTTCATTAATTTATAGAAGTCAAGTGACTACTTATAGAATGTCATGAGAATTGCAAAATACTATGGAAAGATCGTCAGCAACAAAGTCTGTGAAACTCACAGCCAAGAGGAGTCTAAGGACATGACAACTAAACGTGAGGTGGTACCTTGAATGGGATCCTAGAAAAGGATTCTAAGTATGGACTTTTGTTAATAATAATGTATCAATCATGGACAATGTACCTTATTAATGTAAGAAGCTATATTACAGGAAAACTGCCTGTGGGAGGAGTAGGCCCTCTCTGAACTATCTTTGCAACTTTTCTGTAAATCTAAAACTGTTCTAAAATATAAAGGTTATTAAAAAAAAAACTATGGAAATTCATCCAAAGCAGCTTGTTAAAACATTTGTTGTTAGACATCTGCTAGAAAATGCACTATGTGGTTCAAGGGCTCCCAGAAGTTTTACAATGATGGGAAAACCTGGGGAAAAAAAAAAAAAAAAAAAAAAAAAAACGGCTTTCTTGACAGAAAGGCATACTCCTTTAAAGGTTCAGGTCAGTTGCAAGTAATGATACAGTATTTTGTCAATAATTAAAATGCTATAAGTACATTTATAAGACTCTTTTTCAATAGCAACAGTTGTTCACTGTAACTTTCTCCTGAACTTTTACCCCCAGAAGGTTAGCATTCAGGAAGCTCAGCTGCTGTCTAACAAACTTAATTAATCAAAAAGTCATTTCCGAGCTCTAACTATGAGTAAAAGCGCTTCAAGTGTGCTAGCAAGCCTACAAGTTAATCAAAATGCTAATGCAGTACAAATTAAAGTTGTGATTAACATTTCACAGTAGCTGCTTAAGTGAGTTGATCACACAAATGGGTTAAGCATTACTCATTTCCTATAGCCCCAACCGGGAAAAGGGTTGTTATGTGGGTATGAGGAGAGGAGCTGGGGGTAGAAGGATCCTTCATAATAGCATCACATCATCAATAAACCATCACCAAATTGTCATACAAAAGCTTTCAGGTAGAGTCACCCAGGGGGAAACAGCCTTCCAAATTATATTACAGTCCTTGAGGGGAGATTGCCTATAAATCCACAAGAATAAGTAAAGTTGTTTAAGACCTCAAAATCCACACACATTTGTGTTAGTTTTGGAAATACTACACGCATCAGCTCTGTGTTGCTTCTTGGGGGGGGGGGGATGGTACCTTGTTTTAAGTGTTGTTTCCCGCATTCTACTGAGGAATTAAAATGTATCTTTGATACATGAAAAAATATCTACCAACTGGATAATGATTTTATATTTATTAAGTTTTTATTTTGATTCTAACATTTTGATGGCTAACATATGGTGTTATATTAGTTTCAGATGTACAATACAGTGATTCAACTGGATGGTAATTCTGCACCATAGTGTGGATCTCTGCACTTGGAAAAATAGTCATTCAGGATTAAGTTCATTTAGAATTATTTGCTTTTAAATAGTCATCCATTAACAAAACTTCATGAGGCTTCCATGGCAAGATCTGAGCTCCTGGTAGTTTTGCCAGGAAAGCAGCCTGAATTAGACTTCCCTGTCTCCATGAATTTGATAAGGTCACACTCATGTTTATAATAAACAGACTACATTTGTTGGTAGACAATACAGATTTGGCAGATAATCTCAAAAACACTGTGAGAATCCACACATAATAAATCTCCCTTTTAATCCTCTCCTAATAAAGAACTAGAAAGAAAAAGTGAAATACTTATGCATTCCATTCACCATGATATATTGAAATGTACTATATGCCAAGAATTATGTCCAACTCATCTTTGTCAGTGAGATTATAAATAGTTATTGATAAGGTTCCAGCCTACTTTGGATGATGCGAAATCCTCCAAATACATGCTCATAGTATTAATATTCCTTGAAACATATCCAATATTTAAAACTTAATAGTGTAATTTTCATTTTAGGATACTTTAAAGACTTGAGTTACAGCAATTAATTATTTTTTTTAACTTCTTTAGATTACAGATTGCTAAATACATATAATCCAATTTTGGAAGCCTAGAAATTATTTACTTATAATCCAGCCATCTTTTTCTCAAAATGATCTGAAGTCTATTGTGCTGTATTCTCCACTTAATCTTTTCATTTGGTCTAATTATAAGCATTTAAAAGTGTGAAAGGATTCTAAGAATATATGGAAGATTTTATCTACCATTTGCTATATCAGAACATTTCTTAAGTATTGGGTTAAGGATGTGACCAAGTACTTCTTTTGTTAATCAGAGCAATACCTGGCCTATTTTCTCTGCTAACTGTATTTGACTCTACGATTCTAAAACTTGTTCACTTAATTGACACTGACATTCTTCAATACATTGACGAGCCACTGAGCATGTGCTTAGTGCACCCATAGGTAAATACTCCTCAAAGGTTACATTAGTCTTGCTCCATGGCAGTTTTATCTACTGGCATCATCAAATATTTCTATGCTTTTTAATCTACTACAAATGGAAATACAGACCCAGCCAGACCCATAGTACTTCTCCCTTGAAAAAAATTAAGTCAATGAAAAAATATTCATATCATTGCATCACCTTCTCTCTTATCCTATTCTTTTGTTCTTAACTCCGACAGGTGCATACATACATATCTTAAGTTAATCAGTTCAAGTCTCTTAAACACAGATTGAAAATGCAATGTGTTTTCAGAATAGCTGTGGGTTACAGGAAAAATATGACACAGATTATTTGAAATGTAACACACTTTATCAGACATGGTTTACAAAGAAGTCAAATTATTGTTTGAAATTTGGGCCAAACAACAGTTTCACCAGTAAACTTTTAGAATTTAGTTTTTGCAAATTTACCAAGGTTCTCCGACTGAAGAGAAGTATAAATACCTACTCAATTCATATACTTCTTACCTTTTATTTTTGACTAACACCATTTATGACAATAGAAAAAGCCTATTAGAACATGTTAGATGGTAACTAGACTATTGTGGTGATCATTCTGCAATGTATACGAATGTCAAATCTCTGTTTTGTACATCTGAAACTAATAAAATACTGTATGTCAATTATATCACAATTAGAAAAAAGTTCTCCCTGCTTTGGTACTAAAAAGACCCAAAAGAACACAAAGCGTGCTAACATTAATTTGAGGGGCATAAGAGCTACATATTGTTTCCCTGTGTGCAAGGGAAGAAAGGCTGAAAACAGTAGTTCCAAAGACCTGAGCAATAAGGAAAATAATGTGAAATGGCAGTTCTTATATTTAAGTTAGGTGCAAGAATTTACAAAACCATGGAAACTTACCTGCCAGAACACAGCTTTTAGGCACTGAATCACCTAGATTATTACCAAAGTAGGTCCCCTGGTTTACCTTTCCCTATTTCCATTAGGACAATAGAATAAAAATTCAATCTATATAAACACGTGCCTTGCTTGGTATGCAGAATATACAAAATACAGAACTTTACACTCTTCCTCAATAGTAAAGAGGAGATGTCTGCTATCTTTTGGGGTGCTGGTAGCTCTGTATCTTGGGGCAAGGAATTGCTGAGATTGCCTATTGCTGCTAGAAGTTCTGAAGTTTTTTAAAAAAAAAAATCGGTGTGATGGACAAAGACTGCCTTCATGGGAACCCCGTTAGGTGATGGTGATTCACCAGTGAAAGACGCCAAGAACCTAACCGAAGCAGTGTAGGCAAACTTTGAAGAATGAAAGAGAAACATAAAATATGTGTACGTGTGTTTTAATAGTAGATCTATGTATAGGTTGCTCTAGTATGCCTATACTACATTACAGGATTTTTGTTGTTGTTGTTGTTTAAAGATTTTATTTATTTATTTGAGAGAGAGACAGTGGGAGAGAACGCATGAGAGGGGAGAAGGTCAGAGGGAGAAGCAGACTCCCCATGGAGCTGGGAGCCCGATGTGGGACTCGATCCCGGGACTCCAGGATCATGACCTGAGCCGAAGGCAGTCGTCCAACCAACTGAGCCACCCAGGCGCCCCCATTACAGGATTGTTTTGTAATTATGCTGGCATTTCTCTTTCCCTTGGCAATTGTAGCAGCAATCTGGTCTTTCCTCCATTATTTTCAATTTTTGAAGTTTTAGGGGAGAATGTGAGGAAGTAAATGGTTAAATCTCTTGTGTATCTACAATAATATAAAAACCTTGAGAAAGAGCATAAGCAGTTGATATAAAAAAGGCAAACAGCCTATCTACTACACACTGTAGTGTGTAGTGTAGTGTAATATAATAAAGCTATTACAAACATCAAGCATATTAACAGGTTGTTCTTAGGAACTGGTTAAAGTGACTATAGATTGTTGAAGGGAACAAGAATAAATAAGGAGGAGGTGATTTGATTATATATTAAAAGGGAGTGATGAATTAAAAATATTATTCATGGTCTACTGGGACTTCTTGGTTTAAAAAAACGTGGAAATTCCTGTTAAGTTCTCATATTTTAAAACGAATTCTGACTAGACCATGAGTACGATTTTTAAATTCATCCTTATAGGACAAAGGGAACCTGGTGGGATATATCTTTATTACATATACCGAAACTATGCTGAAAACTCTTTCTTTTGGATGTGATCTTGGGCAAATTACTTAGTGTTCATCTGTAAAATGAGGATAATTATACGACTTCATTAGGCTAGTATAACAAATGTAATGCCAAGAAAGTAGAACAGAGCCTGGTACAAAGAGAAGTTCTCAAAAACCGTTCAGCACTATCATTGTTAATGACGGTCTGCCTTACGGGCCATCATGATATAGTGATTTTTTGTGGTGGGGTGCGGGGATAGTGTACAATTCTCCAAATAATTCTGGTCAAATCTGATATTTACATACATAAATTCCAATTTAAATTTGGAAGCAAAGGTCTCCAGATCCCTTTCTAATCAACCTGCCGTCGCATGTCTCTGTGTGTGTGTGTGTTCTTTCACGAGATAACAGAATCATCTTATAGTCTTTAAAGGCACTGATGCTAAAGTCTTTTAAAATAAATATTAAAAAGAAATATTTTGATCTATTAAATTTAGGCTGCAGCAGCATTAGCCGACAAGTCCATCTTCTACCACATCTTAAAGAAGCTTTCCTAGATAACCCAGCAACCTGACCACAGAAGCGCACATCGAAGCACACAGCCCTCTGGTTCTCAGCTCACTGAGTCAGCTCCTCCAGCCTTGATTTTCCTTTTTCCATGAAACACCTGAAAGCATTCAGTTACTGGGAAGTTTTGCTATAAATACCAAACAGAAGGTAGTGGGAGTGACTATACACTTATGCTATCTGGCTCACTACTGTATTTAGATAATTTTCATTTAAATGAAGATGATTTAAAAGATTTTAGTTTTAAGTAAAAATGAAGATGATTTTAATGTAAAGACTTACAGCCCTTCTCAGAAAAGATCAGAGATAATAGAGTAGGATTTAAAATCCTGGTAATTCCAATGGTTTCAGTATGGACTGCCTTGGCAAATCACCCTTAACAAAGTTATTTGACTTCTCTGAGCATCAATTTCTTTGTCTCTTGTTTAAAAAGCAGCAGAAAGCTATAATCAAAACACCAGACAACAGCAGTTCTGGCTTTGCTGTCAATGTTAGAAAATTTAGGCAAGCCAGTTTCATTTTTGATACTTCTTATTTGTAATATTCTCATAAAAGCTAAAAAAAAATTAAGTTTTCCTTTGGTACATCCAGCACAGAAAGTATGTCATTTCACTTAAAACATTTTACAGATACATATTACAGTTAACACAATCAAGAAGAGGGTTTCAAAGGTGAGTGGCAAGAACAATCAATTCTGTAATTACTCAATTTACAAATTAGAATTTTTAAAGCAGATTTAAAAAACCGAGATATGCACAGTAATTTTTACCTGTATTTTTGTTCAGGAGGATGGAAATGGAAATACTAGTAACAGTGACATATTAAAAGGAACCATTACAAAAATATCTCAAACTAAAAACAATGACTCAAATGATCTTGATATATAATTTCAAATGGGTACAAAAGAAAGGAGAGTATATGCTGACTTCAAGCAGGGAAAAGGGTTACACAACTATGCCTTTTTTCTGTGAAAGATTCCATAGGACATGGGTAGTCAAGGCTACAGAGTTTTCATAATCTAAATGATGGCTCATATAAATGGTATGTTTCTATAAAATAAGGGGCATAAAAAAGCTTTAGAGTAAATGAGTATGATAAAGCAAGGAAAAAACCTATTTCCTTGAGTCCTCAAATCGTTGTTTAATTTATAAACAGTAACTAATGCCCTGTTCTTGTAAGGTGTTATTTTTACTCAGACCCTTTTACTTTAAGCGACTGCCTAGCACCTTATACTAAAACAAGAGCGGAGTTGGATTTATGGCAAGAGATGGTGGTAGTGAGTCCCACACATAGACACAAGGTCAGGCTCATGTCCCATGAGGGCAGTAGTATAATTTTCAATCAGCCAGCAGGGCTGCAGCTTGGCAAACGGCTTGAACCAATACTTTTTTAAGGCCAACAATACCCCACATTATCAAATGAGAAAAATAGGGTAAAATTATAAAACTCAATCAGCCAAGAAAATTTTATCAGCTCTTGATTTTCTCCCCAAAATTTCCATTGGCAACCCTAATATTCTTTTGTCTTCCTGGCTTGTTTATTTTTATCACAGTCTTACAAATTGCAGGAATGAGAGGATTTAGGATACAAAGCTGGTTGCCATCTCTTTACAACAAAACTTTTGACCAGGTGGCTTCTGGTAAAAAGTCAACTCAACATTTAAGATGATCATAACTAAAAATTTATAACAGAGAAATTTCCACCAAAATGTCTGACTATAGGGGAATGATTAAATAAACTATGCAGCCATTAGAAATTATGTTGAAAAAAACATTTAGTGTTAAAAATATTTAATGTTATAAATTATTAGGTTAAGACATTTATGAAATAATGATAAAACTGCAAAAGAAAAAAGTGAGAGAACAAGTAGGTATATGTATAAATGTACAAAGGAAAAGAGCTTTTTGAGCTTCCACGGACAAAAAAGAACAAAACAAACTATTGTAGTACTCTAGCTAGTAAATTTGGTTTTGTAGGAAAAAGGGTTAGTGACTCTAAAATGACATCAGGAATATACTATGATTGAGGAAATGGTAAATATGTTTTGATTAATGTGAGCCAGGTTTTTCACAGGTAGAGAAAGGAGTTATAAGTTTAAAAAGAGTGAAATGAACTTTTTGGTACTGGAGTGGAATTGGTGGTATTAGAAATGAACTCACGGTTTTGTAAATACAAACGTTTTCACACACAGATATACATATGCACTGAGATAAGTAGATATGCAAATGGTATAGATGTCTGTCTATGCACACCTACATTTCCTTGCTTTGTCCAGTGAGTAGGCCTAAGAGGCAAAGACACCCAAGGAGTGATGCAGTCAACAAGCCAGCAGATGAGTTCTCTAAACTGTTCTCTAATAAAAAGAACCAGGGCTCTTTGGAAACATTGCTGATTCCAGGGCTAGGGCAGGGAAAGGTACAAGACAGAAGATTGCAAGGTGATGTTAAAATAATAATGTGGGCATGTCAAATATAAAGCCAGTGTGAGAGGCCCCAGTGGTGGATGCTGAGACAATCTGTGCAGCAAAATAAATGACAGCAAAGGATTTTACCCAATAGAATAAAACAAACACTCATGAGTCTATACTTATATAAATAAATATGTGAATAAAAGAAATAAATAGGGAAGAACAAGTTTTTCCTTCCAGAATTCCAGGAACAGTGGAAACAGAAAATCAGAATAGCAATAACTGCTCCAGACAAAATTCACCAATGGAGCAGAAAATAATGTGGGAAAGTATGATAAGAAATAGGATATTTGCATAATCTCAAATCTCAAAACATCTCTGCAAAAAATATGCATTAATTGTAAAAGAAAAGGCCAAGAAGTACCTACAGTGGAGTAATGTAGCTACTATATATAGTAATGTATACTATATATACATATTCAATCTAATTATGAAGAAACATTAGGCAAACCCAAATTGAGAGACAGTTCTATAAAATAACTGGTCAGTACTCTTGAAAAGGGCCAAGATCATGAAAGTCAAGGGACTAAGGAGAGAAATGACTACTAAATGCAATGGTGGTTTTTTCCACAGCATAGGAAATATTTTCCAATGGGCAAAAGACAGTAACTTCAACAAATGGTGCTGGGGAACATTGAGAGCAATATGCAAAGAAATGAAACTTGATCACTTTCTTACACCATACACACAAATAAATTCAAAATGGATTAAAGACCTAAATGTAAAACCTGAATCCATAAAATGCCTGCACAGCCAATAACTTCTCTGACATTGACCATAGTAACTTTTTTCTAGATAGGTTCCCCAAGGCAAAGAAAAGCAAAAGCAAAAATAAACTTATAAAAGTATAAAAGTAGAAAAAAAATATTTTACTGTATAAAAGTAAAAAGCTTCTGTACAGTGAAGGAAATAATCAATAAATCTAAAAGGCAATCTATAGAATGAGAGAAGATATTTACAAGTGACATATGTGATAAAGGATTAGTATCCAAAATATATAAAGAACTTATATAAACCAATACCCCCAAAACAAATAATCCAATTAAAATGCACAGAAGACACAGAGACATTTTTTCAAATAAAAATGAAATGGCCAAGAAACACATAAAAAGATGCTCATCATCACTTATCATCATGAAAATTCAAATAAAAACTACAATGCAATACCACCTTACACCTTTAGAATGGCTAAAATCAACAACACAAGGAACAACAGATGTTGGTGAAGTTGTGGAGAAAAAGTAACCCTTCTGTACCATGGACGTGAGAATGCAAACTGATGGAGCCACTGTGGAAAACAGTATGGAGGTTCCTCAAAATGTTAAAAATAGAACTGCCCTATAATCCAGCAATCACACTACTGAGTATTTACCCAAAGAATACAAAAACACTAATTCAAAGGATACATGTACCCCTATGTTTACAGCACCATTATTTACAATAGCAAGACATGGAAGCCACCCAAATGTCCACTCATAATTGAATGGACCAAGAAATTGTGGGGTATGTGTGTCCATGTCTTCCTAGAGAGGAAAACCATGTGTTGGTTACAAAAGGATGTCAAAAAATATCTGTGTTTAGTATAGCTTTACCTCCTTAATTTCTGTAAGTTTGTACTTACTCTATTTTATGAAATATTCCTATCTTTTAAATGGTATAATTTAATTTTTTATGATAATAAAAATGTTAGAAGCTAATTTTAAAAGATTTAAACATTTTAGAAAAGCATAAAGAAGAAATTAAAAACCACCCACAATCCTGCTAGAGAGATGGTTACTGTTCACCTTTTGGTGGACACTATTCATCTTCTCTCTAGATATATTTGTACATATAGATACAGATGTTTTATATACATGCAGAATTTACAAATGAAATTGTAAACTTTACAGCATTCTATAAATGGAAAGATACTTAGGTTTTTTACAAGTCTTTAATTTTTAAATGATGCCATAATGTACCTCCATAGACCTAGATCTATTTTCTCTATCTTAAAAACACCCTACCCACTTAAGCCCCCATGTAAGTGACTCTTAATCTCACAAAACAAACTGAGGGTTGCTGGGGGGAGGGGGTTTGGGAGAAGGGGGTGGGATTATGGACATTGGGGAGGGTATGTGCTTTGGTGAGTGCTGTGAAGTGTGTAAACCTGG